>NC_044383.1:3722800-3837800 GCF_006542625.1 Nomascus leucogenys | reverse complement strand
CCAGTCTGTGTGCCCGCTCAGGCGTGTCACCTTCTGCTCAGGCATGTCACCTTCCTGGGCTGTCTAGAGCTGGTCCGTGTGCCCGCTCAGGCGCGTCACCTTCTCAGGCTGTCTAGAGCCGGTCCGTGTGCCCACTCAGATATACTGTCACCACGTGGACCCTACTCTTGTGTCAGGGCCATTAGCTGGCACATGCTGTGTGGTTGCCTGGTGCACGCTGGGGCAACCTTGGGAAATAGTCTTAGCCTTTGTATTGACCTGTGCAGGCTGCCAAAACAAAGTGCTGCCAACTGGGGTCTTTTACAGCAGAAATCTTTCTCAGCTCTGGAGCCTGAAAGTCCAAGACCAAGGTGCGGCAGGGTCTCAGCTGCTCAGACCAAGGTGCTGAGGCCGCCCTGCTTGCCCCGCAGATGGCCGTCCCCTCGCTGTGTCCTCACTAGGCCTTTCCTCTGGGCGTGCATCCCTCAGGTCTCTATATCATAACCTCCCCTTCTGAGAAGGACACCAGTCAGATCGGATTAGGGCTACCTGAACAACTGAATGTGAACTTCTTCACCTCTTAGAGACCCCATCTGCTGATACACTTGAAATGCCGAGGGTGAGGGCTTCAACATACGAATTTTGGCAACATAGTTTAGCCCGTGACACCCTTTCCAAGCCTCTGATTATCTGTCCGTAAAGTGGGGACAGTAGTAACGATGCGTAAAATGTCATGAGGGTAAAATGAGGCCACCAAACAGTCAGCAAAAGAAACACCTGCTTCTTTCACAGAGAGTCTTTTCTCCAAAATCCCAGTGGTAGTTAGCAAGTTGAGACAGCTGACTCCACCTGGTCCTTTGGAACTCAGGGAAGATTGGGCCGTTATTAGGAAGTGCTGCTCTTTGCAGCCAACAGAACTTCCCAAGGACTCTTGCCCTCTGCCCTTGCTTGCTATGTGTACAAGTTACAGGAAGTGTGGCTGGTACAGCCCCGCAGCTGTTCAGAAGGAGTGTTTCGGTTTGTCATCTCCATGTGAAACGAATGGAACCAGTTCATACTGTAACTGGGAAAAGAACATTTTTCAACCTGTTATGTCTTCTCCCTACTCACTGTTAAGCTCTAGGCCACAATAAATGGCTGCCTGCTGGGATCCTGCACTCTGGGATGACACGTTCAAAGCGTGTGCCCATGTAAGCTGCTGCAAGAGGGTGAGCGTGATTAGGGTGGGGTCACTGGGGTCTGGGGAGCCAGCCTCAGCCCCTCCTGGCTCAGCACAGCCCCCGCGGCCTTGGGGGCCCACAGGGTCACTCTCCTCAAACCCTCCCACAGCACGAGGCTCTCTGCTCTGTGCTTCACTCTGCCCTAGCTGGTTCCTGAGTACCAGGAGGCATTCTCTGATATGCTATGGATACAGTTATGGACAAAATGGACTCTCAGGAAGGCAGCAAGTGAGGGGAATGGAGGGGCAAAGAGCACACAGCTAAACGTTGCCTGACTCAACTGTGGTAGTCACTGGTGCACTGCAGGTTGGCATTTGCACCCTGCCAGTGTGTGCTCCTGAAACTGGGGCAGGAGAGCTTTCTTCTCTGTCTGAGCACTCAGAGCAGTGCCTGCCAATGCTGTGACAGTGAACGAATGAATAAGCAAAATGTCAACCCATTTTCACAGTTTTGTTTAATGTCCCTGGACCTGGCTCTCTCTTGAGAGTGAGCATTGAACGGGCCTTCCCTGCCCCTACCCAGAGCTCAGGGCATGGACCCCAAACGCTTGGGTCTTTCCTCTTCCCTCTTCTGTTGTAAATTTAAATGTCGGGGGGAAAAAAAGCAAGAAAAATATGTAAATAAATACATTTGCAATCATATGTTATCAGATGAGAAGAGTAGCAGTTTCAAGAGTTTCACTGAAAGTAATCGTCGAGCACATTGATGGCAAGTTGATAGTTTCATTATTTTTATTATGAAATATTTACTTTGAACAAAGGGATATTCAAAACTGACTTATGAGGTATAAATAATAAAGGACAGAGTCATATGTGTGCCATCCAGGTGAAGTAATAATTTGTTTTCTTTCCTTCTGTCAGTAGACATTTGGGTTCTGAAGTTTTTGCCTTTAAAACTAATGATGCTACAAATATTCTAGTCTATGGGCCCTAGTGCTCCAGCTGGCTGGAATTCGTGGGCGGAGTATGGGAGAAGAGGGAACTATACAGAGAAAGAATTCCAGAGGTCTGCATGGTATCCCACTGAGTCTGTTGCAGATTACAAAGTCATACATGCATTTGTAAACCACATGAAACCAGACAACTATTGGGGAACTGTAAGTTGAACCAATTTCAGATGCGTGAACATCACTAGAACTAGAAAATACGTGGACAAGTATGAAAATTTTCTTCTATTATTTTATTTAAAAGATGATTAACTGTTCATGGTAAAGTTAACAAAGATGTATTTTGTATTTTACAATACAAGTAGAAGGAAAACATATGAGCAACAACAGCACAGAAGATGAGACTCTGGGGAAATGGAAATACATTGTTCTAAGTTTCTTACTTTATGAACAAGTATAATATTTGAGGGCAGACTTTGATAAATTAAGAATGCATATTAAAAATCCTAGAATACCACTAAAAATAACCAGAATCTATAGCTCATGGGCCAACAGAAAAGATAAAATAGAATGCTAATTCTTTTAAAGAAAAAAAATTGTAAAAGAAGGTAGGGTAAAGGGGGAACAAAGAACAGATGGGAAAAATAACAAGTTGGTAGACTTAAACCCAATCATATTGATAATTACATTAAGTGTAAATGTTTTTAAGATTCAAATAAAAAGACATAGATTAGTAGACTGGTTTAAAAAGCCAGAGCCTGGTACATATTTTCTACAAGACAAAAATAATGTGAAATGATGAAAGAGTCCTGTGTAAAAATGGAAGGAAAAAAAGGAATACATTGACAGAAAGGTAATTGTAAAATTGTGTTTATTTTCAGATCACAAAATTATTTATATAGAATATCTTAAAGAATATTGAAAATAACTATTAAAACCAATAAGTGAATTTAAGAAGCTTGAGGATACAATTTTAACATAAAATGTATTCTATTTTTATATAATGTAATTAAAAAGTAAATTATAAAACAATTTATGTATTTAACATTAGCATTATTAAAGATTATTATTTAAAGATATGCAAGGCCTCTCTACTAAACAGCATAAAAACATGGCTGAAAGAAATTAAAGAAGACCTAAGTAAATGGATCTTTATTAGTTATTGGAAGAGGCAGTGTTGCGGAGAGGTCACATCTACACAAATTGTCCTCTGTGTTCAGTTCATTCACACTTTTAAATTATTTCAAAATGCGAAGAGCCTAGAATATTTAAAACAATCTTGAAGAATGAATTTGTAGGACTTACATTACCTGGTTTCAAGACTTCCTACAAATCTATGGTAATCAAGACACTGCAATAAGGATCAAAACTTAGAACAATGGAACAGTATAGAGACCAACGTTTTTGCAGTTCTTGTATCTTTGAGAAAGACACAAAGTAGATCAATGAGGAAAGTAAAGTCTTGTTGGCCAGGCATGGTGGCTTACGCCTGTAATTCCAGCACTTTGTGAGGCCATGACAGGCGGATCACTTGAGGCCAGGAGTTCAAGACCAGCCTGGCAAACATAGCAAGACCCTGTCTCTACCAAAAATACAAAAAACAGCCGAGCATGGTGGTGCACACCTGTAATCCCAGCTACTCAGGAGGCTAAGGCATATGAATCACTTGAACCCAGGAGACAGAGGTTGCAGTGAGCTGAGATCATGCCACTGCATTCCAGTTTGGGCGACAGAGGAAGACTCTATCACAAAAAAAAAAAAAAAAGAAAAAGAAAAAAAAAAGTCTTGTCAACTAATGGTGCTGAGCAACTGGATATCCATTTTTTTTCCATTCCATTTTCAGATCACTTTAATGGTTAGAAATTTGTTCCATAACTTATTTTATTTATCTCCATAGGTTTTTGGGGAACAGATGGTATTTGGTTACCTGAGTAAGTTCTTTAATGGTGGTTTGTGAGATTTTGTGCACCCATTACATGAGCAGTATACACTGAACCTGATTTGTAATCTTTCATCCCTCACCCCCTTCCCACCCTTTCCCCTGAGTCCCCAAAGTCTGTTGTGTCATTCTTATGTCTTTACCTCCTCATAGCTTAGCTCCCATGGATAACCATTTTCAGATAAATATTATTCACCATGACCTTGACCTCACACCATACACAAAAATTAATTTGAACTATATCATATACCTAAAGGGGAAGCTGAAACTCTAAAGCTCTTAGAAGAAAACATGAAGAGTATTTTTCTGATTTGGGTAGGCACACATTTCTTGTAACACCAAAATAAAAAAGAAATTATTAATAAATTAAACTTTATTAAAAGATTTCATTAAGAAAATGAGTAACAAGCCACAGAATGAGAGAAATTTTTACAAAACATATATCTGGCGAAGGACTTCTAAGCAGGGTATATGAAGACTCCGATAACTCCATAAAAGGACAAACAACCCAGTAAATAACTGGACAAAACATCTCACATTTTCATCACAAAGACATATAATACACAGATTGGCCCCTGAGCTCATGAGAAAGTGCTCGGCATCATCAGTCATTAGGGAAGTACAGGTTAAAACCACAGTGAAAGACATCTGCATATATCCCAGGGCAGCTCAGATCAGACACCACCAAATGTCGCAGAGACTGTGCAGCAGCCTCACCTCTCGTATACATTGGTGGGTGTTAAAATGTTATAATCTCTTTGCAAAAGGTCTAGCAGCTGCTTATAAAACTAAGTGTTCTCCTACCCCATCACCCAACAATTCCACTCTAGGGCATTTATCCAGGAGAAATTAAAACCTACGTCCACAAAAACGTATACAAGAGTGTTCACAGCAGCTTTGCTTGCTTTATTTATAATTGCTGCAATTGGGAATTGCTTATATGTCCATCTGTAGGAAAGTGGATAAATTACCTGAGGGATATCCATGTAGAGCCTGTTCCTATCTGTGAACTTAGCGTTGAAAAGGAATAATCCACAGACACAGCCCCATGGATGAGTCTCGGTAACGTCATGCTGAGCTTAAGGAGCCGGACACAGCAAGAGCGTGCCTCTGATTATATTTACTGGAGCTCTGCAGTTGGCAAAAACAATCTGGATAGGGAAAAGTTAGAAGAGGAACTGCTTCTGGGGTTGTGCAGGCAGTGACTAGCTGGGAAGGGGCATGAGGGAATGTTCTAGACCATGACGGCCATCAAATGATGTGCTGAAGATGGTACATTTCACTGTGTGTAAATTCCACCTTAAAGGAAAAAAGAACCATAAATGAACATTGAACTCTTAATGGTATATGTGCTGAAGGACTTGGAGAGAGTACACTGATGTCTGCAGCTTATTTTGAAATGCAACAAAAATAATAAAATGGATAGGGGGTGGAGAGATGGATAGATATATGATAAAAACAAATACAGGCTAAAATGTCAATTATATCATCTGAAGTATAAAGGTATTTATTGTAAAACTCTTCCAACTCTATATGGCTGAGGTTTTTCATAATATGTTGGAAGAAAATAGTAAATATTATGGACTTTTATTCCTTGAAAGCAAATTTGGGGGAAAGATCATGAAAACTGTAGCCTCCGTATCCCAGCTGTGAAGATGCAACCTAGTATGGCCTCAGCGAGATACTGAGTGCACTCTCGGTTTGCACCTGGAGGGTAGGGTGAGTCTGGGAGGTCTGTGAGTTGTCAGTGGACCTCCCGGTCCTCTCCAGAGCCCTGCAGGATGGGGTGGATACACTGACCTGATGGGCAGGAAGAGGAAGCCTTTGGGCCAGACCTTTGGACACTGTTGCCTAACTCTTCTTCTCTAGCCAGCTAAGCAGGTGGCCTTGGGAGGTGAGGTGTGGTGTCGCCTTGCAGCCTTGCACTCAGCCTTGCAGCCGTCCCTGTCCAGCCAGCTTCCACGCAAGTGGAAGACACACAGAATCCACAACCCAGGCAGCTGCTCTCACCTGTGCGTGGAGCACAGGGTGTCCATCCTCAGAGACCCTGCCCAGCCCCTCGCTGCCAGTCCCTCTGCTAGACCAGGCATGTGGGTCAGCGCTGCCCTATCTGGCCCGAAGTTCCGTCTCAGTAGCCGTGGATCAAGTGATGAAGGCAGAGTTATCTAATTATGGAGTGTTTTCTCTAATATTTCCACAGCCTGCTGCCGTCATGGAACATGGAGATTCATTACTCAGAATGTCAAATTAATAACGTTCCTGGACCTGAAACATCACTGTGTCAACTTCTCCACCTTTTCCAGGTGGTGGTTTGAGTTTGTGCACATGGCATGCCTATTGCCCCAGCATGGCCACAGCTTTCCAAAGTGCTGCCCAGGGCTGGGGTCTGCCCACTTCCTCGGAGGTCTGTCCGTGCTCCGGGTGGGCCACAGCCTGCAGGATGCAGACGCCCAGGTTGGAGCGGCACCCTATGCCCTTGAGAGGAGCACAGCTCACACATCCATGTTAACTCTTGTCCTTAGCAGTAGTGAGGGGCTTCTGCAGGCAGAGGAGTCGGCTCCATGGTCCTCCATGTAAACTGCCAGGATTGGGGGCCTAGGGTTCGATTCTGCTGTCACGTGTCTGCACTGTAGCTTGTTCTGCCTTCTCAACCAGCCCCTTCTAGCTCCTGTGGCAGTTTCTCTTTAGCTGAAACTGCCCTTCGTCTTCCACCAATACCATGTTACGTTACAGTTTCCCTCTTCTCACAGAACCACACAGCCTGCGCATGGCTCAGGTCCGCAAGGTCAGCTCCAGACTCTCAGTGCAGTGAGGGACCATGAGTAGCTTCTGCTCGCTGAGTGCTTTCCAAGTGGCAGGGCCTCTGCTGAGTGCCTTGTGATCCTCATATCCAAGTGGAGGAAACTCAACTTTAGACAGTGACTGAGCTCCAACAGCTGATTCTTGGCACAGATGAGACTTGAACCCGGGTCCTTCTGACTCCAAAATGCAAGCTTATAGGAAGGGGCAAATTTACTGGGAAGATCTCTGCTGGCCAGGTCCTTGATGGCACAGGGCCATGTGCAGGTGGAGTCCAGCCGAGACTCGTCCTTGGGAACACGAGCTGGTTTTGAAGCTGCTGTAGTCCTGGGTTGCCTGCGCGTGGGTATTGTAAGGACGGTCTCCAGCATCACTGCTGCCCACGTGCCCGAGGGGTCTTACGTTCCACCCCAGGTCGCATCCAGTGTTGTCTGATTCTTCACCAGAAGGGAGCAGCCTCATGCAGACTGAGCAGGAACAGTTGGCATTGGTGTTTCCACAGATCTTTTGGAAGAATTTGAACTTCTGATCATGTATATGTCACACTTTCTAAAGTTTTAAGTGATGCATGGAAACTTGATATTGCAAATTTAAATATCAGTCATTTTCAGTTTCGTCTCTTTGCTGCTCAAAATGAAAAATCTTCTCCTCCCCTACTCCATAATATGGTCATGGAGTTTCAACCTAATTAAAAGAGTCAGAATTAAGTTGCTAAGTTTGAATGGGAGTGTAGTGGTGTTTAAGGGGACTTAGGACACCTTGTCCTCATGTCCTTTCTTTCACTATAGGTTTTGTTACTGTTTGAAGTCCATCTGCCCAACTTTTAGATAATTAATTCTAATTTTGAGAACTTGGGAGATGTTGCAAAAACTGTTGGAGCTGGTTTTAAGATTTGTTGTAATACACCCGGAATTACTAGAATCAGTCAATGGAGTCATAGATGAAGTTGTGATGTTTGGTACAGGGTTCCCTGCTAAATTCTGAAATACCATGATGCTGACAAGAAAAGAGTCATGGGATAGCCAGTCTCCATACAACACAGAGTGAGCTTCACTGCTGGTACTCCCACTCTTGTTCCTTCTCAGATGGAGTCGGGTCTGGCCCTGCGCTACTGCAGGATATGGGGGAAGTGATGGTGTGCGACTTCTGAGGCTAGGTCATAAGAGGCCTTGCAGCTCCCAATGTCCTCTCAGTCACCTGCTGTGAGGGCAGCCATGTTGGAGGACACACAGGCAGCCTGGGGCTTGTGTCCAGGAGAGGCCCACGTGGTAAGGAGCCAGGGAAGTCAGCCCTGTTGGAAATAGATCCTCTAGCCCCAGTTGAGCCTTCAGATGAGTGCAGCTATGCAAAAGACCCTAAGTGACAACTGCTGAGCCCGACCCTTCTGAATTCCTGGCCCGTAAAGGCCATGAAAGAAAAGTCAATTTGTGTTGTTTGGGGCCGCTAAGTTGGGGATTATCTGTTACCTGTCCGTAGTGACTGGCACAAGATGTGAGGCACTCCCCAATAGTTACTTACTCATCACACTTCCTTTCATATCTGGTCTTTGTCCTTTCCTCTGGTGTAAAGTACAGACTGTGAAGACCCATCCTCTGTTTCTTCCAGCTGTTTTTGGCCATCTCTTGTGTATAAAAGCTGTAGGAGATGCAAAGATGACTTACAACCACACAGAACCCCAAAGAATCCCTGGGCTTGGTGCTGCCAGAAAGGTATATGAGGAGCCCTGGGTAAGCCAGCACTGCAGGTGGCAAGGTAGCCTTCAGCTCTGTGGGCTGGGGAGAGCTTCATGGAGGAGGTAGCATTTGCACCAGACTTTGAGGTAGATGGGATTTGAACACATGGAGTAAGGGGGGGAAACAGCATAGACTGAGGCCAGCCCTGTGTGTGAAACAGCAAGTGATCCCTTCTGGCTAGAGCAGGAGGGGTGTGAGGAGGGGCTGCCAGCCTCCCTCCAGGCCAAGAAGGCCATCAGTTCTCACTGGGAGGCAGTGAGGAGCTACTCAAGTCATGACAGGAGCCAGGCTGGACTTGAACAGGACTCATTGGACCATCCAGGTGCTGGGTGAGAGAGGGAGGGGGGGACATGGAGCCAGCACCAGGGGACAAGGGGGACCTGAAGCAGCTGTGACCGTGGATGGCAGGGAAAAGAAGACAAAGGGGTTCATTTTGGCATAAAGTTGGGAATTGCAGCAGTCACTTGAGAATAAGGACAGAGGTGAGAAGGTTAGGGATTGGGGTCAGTGGCATGGACGTGAGCGATGAACCCATACAAGTGGGTGAGAAAAAGGCTGAAGAAGGTGAGGCAGTGTAGGGAGTGGGTGACGCCAGTGGTGGCTGATGTGGTGTGCCAGGGGAGGAAGGGGCCAAGGGGCAGACCCCGCAGAGTCCATAATGGTGGTGGTTGCCTTGGGGGAGTTCAGGGGCCCCAGAAGAGACCTGATTATGCCACCCTTGCTTGTAAATTCTGCTTGGTCTCCTGCCGCTATCAGGGTCAGACCCAGCCCTCTCCTGGCCCGCTATGTGGCGTGTGTTGCTCCCTGGGTCTCGCCCATACCCCTCCTTCTGGCCAAGCCACACTCTGCCCACATCAGCCATCGGCCCTCCCACCATTGCCCGCCTGCAGGTCTCAGCGCCAGTGTCACCTCCCCAGAAGCCTCCCTGACCGTGGTCCCTGTCGTGTGCCCCATCACCCCCTGCTCTCTGTCCCCCTGGTCTTAGCACGTCTGCTTGTGACAACTGCTGAGTGCCAGCCCCGATGCCCCCATGCCCCAGTGCCATCAGCGTCACCCTGCGGTGTCTGTCACAAAGGTCAGCACAAGGTAGCTGCTCACAGAATGTTTGTTCAGAATAAGAAATTGGCCGGGCGCGGCGGCTCATGCCTGTAATCCCAGCACTTTGGGGGACCGAGGCGGGCGGATCACAAGGTCAGGAGATCAAGACCATCCTGGTGAACACTGTGAAACCCCGTCTCTACTAAAAATACAAAAAAAAAAAAAAAATAGCCGGGCGTGGCGGCGGGTGCCTGTAGTCCCAGCTACTCGGGAGGCTGAGGCAGGAGAATGGCATGAACCCGGGGTCGTAGCTTGCAGTGAGCCGAGATCGCGCCACTGCACTCCAGCCTGGGTGACAGAGCGAGACTCCATCTCAAAAAAAAAAAAAAAAAAAAAAAAAAAAAAAAAAAAAGAAAAGAAAAATTAATAAACAAATGAACTAATTGGTAAATCTGAACATGCCCATACTGGGTCTTTTCCCCATGTCATGTGAGCCTGAACTTGGAACGTCCATATTTCCAGAAGACATCAGGCGCTTTCTCGAGTGACCTTAGAAATCCCCGTGTTGAAGGGAGACGGCCCTGGCATGGGGCCCCTGCCACTGGGTGGGGAGGGGTGGGGACCAGACTGTGCCAGGGACCCCAAGGAGTTGGAGGGTGCCGAGCTCCTTGACCTGAGTGGACAGGGAGACCCTCTGAGCTCATCCTCTGTAACAGGATGAGTACGGACTCTTCAGGAGACAAACTTGGTGCCTCGTGTGAAAAGCCAAAGGGACCCACGGGCTCTGTCTGATGCTGTTAGCCACTGCACACGGAAGGCACCTTTGCACCCCAGTCCCGGCCAGGAGAGCAGCAGGTCACAATGTCTTGATAGCCTGGCCCCTCTGCCCTCAATGACTTTGCAAGCACCTTGGCCTCCCTGTCCCACTCCCCTGCCGGCACCTGCATGTCCCTGTCCTGCCGAGATGCCAGCCTCACCTACATGCCTCTTGTCCTCATTTGAATAGGTGAGCAACCAAAGTCAGCTGTGCAGTTGGAACCAGATTCCATCACTCAAAATCCAGGCACAGCTCCTTTTGAATTCCTCAGCTGCCCCGAGGCAGAGGCTCAATGTTGATACTGAGATTAATCCCCAAAGAGCTTCTCATTTCTCTGCAGAGAAATTAAAGCTTGCCAGTTTCCTTTTGCCCGTCCTTCTGACAGCTCTGTCAGTAATGATATGCCTGCCGCGTGGCATAATCCGTGTCCCGTAGTAAAGAATAATTCATTAAGAAATTTAGGGCCCAGCTCCTTTCTGTTGGGTTGGTCTTCAAACGTTAACTAATGGCGGCAGCAGCACGATGATCAATGGAAAATTATTGAACAGAACTCAGGGCTGCTTCAGACCAGCTCAAGGAGCCACCTGGGTGGGGAGCAGTCAGACCCACTCGCCCCCTTAGATTTGTCAGCATTCCCTGAAACACAGTCAGATGACATTGATATGAGGTGTCTGCTGGGCGTGGGCAGTGGGGTGTATGGGGCACCGCCCCAGTTTGGGAAGCAGCTTATTTTTAGCCTTGCGGGAGCAGCATGAAATGTCTACTGGTAAAGCCAACATGACTTCTCCTCCCTCCTGAACACCAGCAAGAAGCTTCCAGATGTTTCTGATGAACGAATAGGAGTTCCTGTACTGGCTGACGGGGGCAGCCTACATACTTAGGTTCTTTGGGCAGGTCAGTGCGTTTTTAGCAACCATTGGCGCATTGAGCATGAAATGGTGTGGGGCTGAAACATACTACCAACTGCAGTGAAACCAACGAAGGGAAGACGTGAACTGATGCTGGCCCTGCTGACTCTGGGCAAGATGAGGGACATTATTGTTTTGCATGCATTGATAATGTGTCATCTGGAATCAGATTTTCTACTTTCATGTTGTTCGATAACAAGGTTGTGCCCTGTGAGTCTGGGATTGTGTGAGGCGAGCGTGTTCATTCTACTGCTAGAGGAGGCTGGGAAGGAATCAGAGCATCCTGTGTCTGCAAGGTCTGGCGTGTTTCTAAGGGAAGGCAGAGAAAGCCAGCGCTCCAAAGACAGCAGAGCAGACGCAAGGTTTGCAGGCATAAGGATGACAAATGAAATTCGCAGAATTCGTCAGACTTGATTTCCCTCCCTTCTATAATTAACCTCAGCGATACCTTGACTGCGCTGAGGTCCATGAGCTTGAGCACTTGCTGTCCTGCTTGCCCTGCCCTCCTCTGATTTTTTTTGCACAGTATGATTCTATTTCTGCTATTGTTCAGAAACCATTAGCACCTATTCAGAAGTCAGTTATTCAGCTTTGAGCTGAATGACAATTATTTGAATGGTAAAGGGTGTTAATGTATAATTATTCACATTCATACCAGGACAGTCACAGTTTAATCATTTCTCTGTAGGCTTCCTTAAGTTTGTGCTTAAAGTCTTAGGCATAATTCTTTTGTTAAATAAGTTTAGGAGGCTCTAAGTATTGGGAAAGTGAGTGCAAATACGCCTCTGGGGGAGCTTCAAGGATGTGGTGCCTCACCTCCAGGAGCGAGCCTCCTAGGTGAGACTGTCACCAGGCGCCCCACACTTCAGCCAGGAGGAAGGTCCATTTCCAAGGGCTGGTAGCATAATCTGGCCTCCAGGTGAGCTCTGAGGTTGTGTTCTGGCGTGCCCAGGACTAGATGGCACCTACCGGGGCATTCCTATGTGTGACACAGAGCCCTGCCAGGCCCGGGTGGGCTCACGGTGGTCTTCACCGTTCAGACCCTTGATTCCTCTGGACCCCTCTTTAAGATGATTGAGGACCCCAAAGACTTTTGATGATAAGGGCTATATTGTGCACATTTGCCATATTGGAAATTAAACCTTAGACTGTTTTTTTTTTTTTTTTTTTTTTTTTTGAGATGGAGTCTCGCTCTGTCGCCCAGGCTTGAATGCAGTGAAATGCATTGTGAAATGCATTGTGATCTTGGCTCACTGCAACCTCTGCCTCCCGGGTTCAAGAGATTCTTCTGCCTCAGCCTCATACACCCTGCGTATGCAGGCTGCCCCTCTCAGCCAGTACAGCTGGGATTACAGGCACCCGCCACCACACCCGGCTGATTTTTGTGTTTTTAGTAGAGTTGGGGTTTCACCATTTTGGCCAGGCTGGTCTTGAACTCCTGACCTTGTGATCCACCTGCCTCGGCCTCCCAAAGTGCTGGGATTACAGGCCTGAGCCACCACGCCCTGCCCTGAGACTTTTTAAATGTATTAACTTATTTAAAAATAACAACAGTAAACCCATGGCAGGATATCATAGGTAATATGCTTCTGGAAATGATGATTTTCAAAGACAGACACTTCAAGAGAGTGGCACTGTCGTCCATTTTTGCAGAATGGAATGCCTTGATGCCTGCCTCAGTGGAAGACAGCCACAGGAGGCTGGGAGGTTCGCCAGGACTGCATGTGGCCCTCGCACCAAGAACCTGACCCATGGTGGAGGTGGTGAGTGCTGTGTGGTCGGCCTTGATGTTTATACGAGAGTCTCCGAGGTGTAGACATCAGTGTCTCCATTTTGGGAGGAGGGAGGCTGGTTTTCTTCCCAGCTTACCATTACCATTGTGTTCAAGGAGGGGCTGATATTTTGAGTCGGGTCACCATCACACTCACACCACCGAGACTGCTTTCCACCACTCAGCTTTCTCATGCATCCCGTTTCCCAGAGGTGGCCAGTGCCTGGGCCCTGAGTCGGTCGAGATTCATCCAGAGCACAGCCGCAGAAGCCGGGCTGGCTGCAGACAGGGATGACCCAAAGCCCGCGTCAGCATTTGAGTGCCTGGGCCCACCGTCCAGGCCTGAGAGAGCAGCAGTGAAGCTCGGAGCCCCCACGAGCCCGTAGGTCAGGCCGTGGCTCTGAGCCTAGTCCTCCTTTCTAAATGGGAGTCGCAACGCCAGCTTTGCAAAGTGGATGTCAGGGCTCAGTGAGGGGCTCTGGGGAGACTTTGGAGGAAGGATAATGACTGGGGAAGTAGAAATTGGCTCCCAAAATGCTAGAGCAGGACTTAAGGGACTGATGGCCAGGCACCTGCCCCAGTGTGGCATCCTCCCGTCATTGGCTCGAGCGCTGAGCTGCACCTCTGTGTCAGGACTTGCTCTCAGTGTTGTGTCTGGGGAGGTCACATGTCTACTGGGTGGGGCAGGTCCTTGTGTGGGAGGAGCCAGAAGCTCCTTTTTTTCTTAAAAGTTATTGGGCCAGAAGTAATGAATTCACCCTTAGCCTGTGATCTCCAGTAACTCCACCATCTGCAGGAAAATGACTTCACACCGTGTGCAGGGCTGGAAGGAGCACTGGGATGGAGTCCCACCTCGGCGCGCGACCCAGGGCGTTCAGCAGTGCCCCAGGACCGCAGCAGCCCATGCTCAGAGCCAGGTCATCAGGGCCAGGGCATTCAGCAGTGCCCCACAACTGCAATGGCCCATGCTCAGAGCCAGGTTCTCAGGGCTGGGGCATTCAGCAGTGCCCCATCACCATAGCAGCCCATGCTCAGAGCCAGGTCCTCAGGGCCGGAAGATGGCAGCTAGATGTTTAGCCTTCGCAGAGGTGGTAAACGGTAGAAAACGGAGCCGCGCCTGGATTCGAGAGCCTCTGAAATCCTACCGCCTAATCACTGTCTTCCCTGATTTCCCCTTAGCCACTCTGTGGGTGGTATATAGTGGGCTGTTGGGTGGAGCGGGGTGGGTCATTCCTGATCTATCTGGAAAACCCACTTTATCTCTACCCAGCAAACTGCCACCCATCCAAGACCCAGGCCCACCTGTCACTTCCACTCTAGCACCTCGTTCGCCGTCACCTCACTCAGGAGGGTTCCACTGGTGCTTGCCGGCAAATGCCACCGTTTTTTGCAGCATATCTCATAGCATGTTGGAAACCCACGTTGACTTGGGGCTTTGTTCATCCACAGACGCTGTCACGCATCCGTTTTCATGAGTCAGAGATGTCCTCTGTGGCCCTCCGTTGGCCGACCCTGTTGGGTGCAGCAGCTGTCAGTGGACTGAGGTGCATCAGTGCGTTGGTTGGTGGCATCGTGGCCTCACCGGCCCACAGTTCTGACAGAGGTGTCTGTGTTTCACCAACTCAGTCTGTCCCTGCCCATTGTCCGCACACTCACTCCCTCCATGCCCCAGTCTGGCATCCTCAAGTGCAAGTGTGTGCATTTAATTCACGTAGTGTGACTTGGTTGGGAACATTCCTGGACCTTTGGGGCAACTGTCTTCTTCAATGTTAGCTTCTTCCTTGTTCCCTGTGGGGTCATAGAGGTCACGGCTGACATGCCGAAACAAATGCCATTGTTTTCACTTAAACCACATTGTATTCCATAGCCACTGTGTCGTATGCGTATATATAATAGTGTGTAAAGCGTATGGAAAGAAGAGATTGTGTCCAGACTGGCTACAGATGGTCATCCTAATGGTGGAAGCAGCCAGGGCAGGTGGGCTTGACTCGAGCTTTGGAGGGCCATCCTCGGTGTGTTTTCATTTGTGGAGGCCCCTCAGCGCTCATGCTGGCCATGCCTGGTCAGGATGGGATGACCTGGTGAGGACAGATGAGGACAGCCTCTGCTTCCATGATGAATAAAACAGCATCTGGCTGGGTAGGAGGAAAGCCCGTGCTTGTTCAGCCTCAAGCACATGTTTGAAAGCTTGTCCCAAAGACATTTCAAAAAACCAGGCAGTGGTGGTGTCCTGTCCTCCTAGAGGCCAGGTTGTCCAGGCCCAGGGAAGTCTTGCTTAGGGGTCAGTGAGCGCTGGGACTCAGCCTGGCTCCTGGCAAGCACAGAGAACCCCCCTGCTGAGTCTTCTAAACAAGGCATCGGATGGGGCTGGCGTGGGTGTGTGCCAGGCCACCTCTGTGCCTGGGCAGCTGTGCACAAGCTGGCTATGAGCTCCATGGCGTGCAGAGCACGTCCAAACTAACCTGGTAGCCCAGGCCCATGGAGAGTGTGTGACATCGTGTCCCTGCCTTCAGAGTGAGCAAGCCACAAGCCAGGTGTCAGGAGCTGCTCCTTCTGCAGGTCACCCACCTCTGGCTGGCCAAGCACCATGAAGCTGGGCGCACCTTCCCCAGGGACCATACTAAAGCAGCTGGCAGCACCTTCCCCCTGCTGTGAGCCCCATGCCTGACCTGAGCCCGAGCCCTCACAGGCCTGGCAAAGGCTGCCTGCAGAGGCCTGAGCCACACAGGCCCCATGGCCTTCCTGCGTGCCACAGAGAGCCAGCCCACGGGGCTGGGGCACCTTCTCCCGCTCACTCTCAGTGTGTGCCTCCACAGGGACCACAGACCACAGGAGCTCCTGGCCCGCCACATTGCTAGCCGTGTGTGCAAGGTTTATCAGGTTCCTCTTGGCCAGGTTGAAGTAGATGCCGGGTGGGGATCCGTAGGCCCTGGTTGTGTTTACAGAAGATGCTGCCCTTCACTGTCTTCCAGCTTCCCAAGAAAGGATGGTCCCCAGGCTCCATGCTGACACCACCCACCTTGCTTCACCCAGTAGGTGCTTACTGGATGTCTACTCTGGGTCACCCACAGTGCTGAGTGTTGGGATAGAGCCCCGG
The DNA here is from genome assembly GCF_006542625.1 of Nomascus leucogenys. Lineage (NCBI taxonomy): Eukaryota > Metazoa > Chordata > Mammalia > Primates > Hylobatidae > Nomascus > Nomascus leucogenys. Next base: position 3,821,613 of record NC_044383.1, on the reverse strand, counting down.
GAGGCAGGTGCCTGGTCCTCCGTGAGTCTGATGGAGGAGCGCTCCGTGATGACAGCCTTCTGTGAGAGCATGGCAGGTGGTGGGGCCTCGCAGAGGGAAAGATTTTGTAGAAAATGTGACCTAGATTCCCTTTTAAATAGGAAGTACTGGTCCCTAGTGTCTTGAACTTTGGGGAGAAAACTCCCTTTGATTAAAGAGAAGGTAACCTGGAAATGTGTTTTCCCTCATCTTTTTGTTAATTTATTTTTTAGATTAACATGTAGTGAAATTGGCTTTTTGTGGGGTATACAGTCCCGTGAATGTTAACGCGCATGTGTGTTTCTGTAACCACCCCCAAAATCGGTGCAGAGGCGTTCCACCACCTGGACACCCCCACGCCTCCCCCTGGCAGCCACGGCCTCTCCCCACCCCCATTCCAGCTCTCGGCAACTGCGACATGTTCTCCAACACCGTGGCTTTGTGTTTTTGAGAATGTCATATAAATGGAATCAGACAGTATTTAACTTTTGGAGCCTGGCTTTTTTCACTCAGGTTAATGCCTTTGAGATTCATCCAAGTTGTTGCATGTATCTACAGCTTATTCATTTTTCTTGCTGAATGTACTCTACCGTGTGGGTATATCTCCATTGATCTGTTTTTTTATTTTGGCCATTCTAATAGATATGTAATGATATCTCATTGTTTTCATTTGCATTTCCCTGATGGCCAGTTATGTTGAACATCTTCTCTTGTGGTTATTGACCCTTCCTTATATCCTCTTTGGGGAAGTGTCAATTCAAGTCTTTTGCCTTTTTTTTAAGTTAGGTGGTTTGTTGAGTTTCAGTTTGGAACTGTTGAGTTTGGAAAAATCTTTATATATTCTGGATAGGATAGGACTCTTGTTGGATTTCTTATTTCCAAGTATTTTCTCCTAGCTAGTAGTAGCTAGTCTTTTATTCTCTTAACACTGACTTTCAGCTGGGCGCAGGGGCTCACGCCTGTAATCCCAGCACTTTGGGAGGCCGAGGCGGGCGGATCATGAGGTCAGGAGATCAAGTCCATCCTGGCTAACATGGTGAAACCCCGTCTCTACTAAAAAAAAAATACAAAAAAAATTGGCTGGGCGTGGTGGCGGGCGCCTATAGTCCCAGCTACTCAGGAGGCTGAGGCAGGAGAATGGCATGAACCCAGGAGGCAGAGCTTGCAGTGAGCCAAGATCGTGCCACTTTGCCCCAGCCTGAGGGACAGAGCGAGACTCTGTCTCAAAAAAAAAAAAAAACCCTGACTTTCATAGACCAAACTTTTTCACAAACCAATTTTTTTCCCTTTTTAATGAAGTTCAATTTATCTCTCTCTCTTTTTTTTTATCATGATTTGGAGGACATATCTAACAACTGTTTGCCTAACCCCAGGTCATGAAGATTTGTCATGTATTTTCTTTTTTTTTTTTAGTTTAATGTTTTACATTTAAATCTATGATATATTTTGAGTTAATTTGTTCAAGTAAGACATGAGATTTACATCACGCTTCACTATTTGCCTATGGATATCCAATTTTCCAGCACCACTTTTTGAAAATAATATGCTTTCTTCATTGAAATCCCTTTGCACCTTTGTCAATAAACATTTGGTTGTGCTTCAGTAGGTCCATTTTGGAAATCTCTCTTCTATTCCGTTAACTCCATCTAGTAACTCCATCAATACTCCAACAATCTAGGTATTTATCCCTTTGCAAATACATAATTATTATTATGTATAGTAAGTCTTGAAACCTGTCAGTGTGATTTCTCTAACCTTTTTTGTCTCTTGTAAAATATGTTGGCTAGTCTCAATCCTTTGCCCTTTCATCTAAATTTTAGAGTCAACATGTCTATCTGCAATAAATTCTCCTAGGGTTTTTTTATTGGAATGATAATAAACCTATAGGTCAGTTTGTTCGAATTTAAATTTTATGATATTGAGATTTCCATGAACATGATATGTCTCCTCAGTTATTCAGACATTCTTGTGATTACTTTTTCAGCATTTTGTAATTTTCAACAAACAGAGCCTATATACAAATTGTTAGATTTACATCTAAGTATTTTATTTTGGTTGGAGCCATTATCAGTGGTATATAGAAAGGTGATTGATTTTTATTTAGCAACCTTGTATCTAGTGACTTTGCTAAACTCACTTATTAGTTCTAAGACTTTTCTATTATTTCCTGGGTATTTTCCCATAGACAATTATATTGTCTGCAAATAGGGAGAGTTTGTTTCTTCTTTTCTGAAACAATTGTCTTCCATTTCCTCATCTTGCTTTTTTTGCACAGTTAAGTATGATGTTAACTGTGGGTTTTTTGCAGATACAGTTGTCAGATTGAGGATGTTACCTTCTATTCTTAGGTTGCTGAGAGCTTTTATCATGAATGGATGTTGAATTGTATTAAATATTTTTTCTGACTTGATATAGATTGTGTTTTTCTAGGATATTAATATGATAGATAATGTTCGTTTTTAATAGCCTTTGTTTTTAGAATAGTTTCAGATTTACAGAAAAATTGAAAAATTAGTAGGGTTCTCTGATACTCCACACCTATTTTCCCAAATTATACCATTGATTCTTATTATGATGACATTTACACTTGACATCTTACATTAGTTCAGTACATGTGTTATGATTCATGAACCAGTGTTGGTACCTTAATATTAACTAACGTCCTATGATCTTGAAGTTTTCTTAGTTTTTACCTACTGCCCTTCTTCCATTCCAGGATCCTGCCTAGGATACTGCATTACATCTAGTCATCCTAGCTCCTTTGGCCCCTCTTGGCTCTGACAGGTCCTTAGTTTTAGATGGCCTAGACAGTGTTAAGGAATACTAATTAACTATTTTGTAGAATGTTCCTCTTTTGGAATGTTTTATGCTTTTTGCATGATTTGACTGGGGTTATAGCGTGTGAGGAGAAAAACCACATAGATAAGCTGTCATTTTCCTGAGATCGTATCAAGGAGTCATGCTGTCAGTGTCATTTATCACTGTTGATGTCAACTTTGATTAGCTGGCTGGGTAGTGGTGTTTGTCAGGTGACTCCATGATAAAGTTACTCTTCCCCCATCTGCCCTGCGTACTGCACTCGTCCCAAAGAAGTCGCTGTACTTAACACACTTAGGAATGGGGAGTTTTGCTCCTTGAAGAGAGAGTATCTACATAAGTTACTGGGAATGCTTCTGCGTGGGAGAGTTCTTCTCTCTCACCTATTTCTGTATTCAGTCATTTTTTTATGTTAGTATGGACTCAGGGATATTGATATTTTGGGTTGTCTTCCAATACTACTTTATTTTGTTGCTCAGATTATTCCAGTTTTGGCCATCTGGGAGATTGTGCAGTTTGCTCCTGTGTCCCTTTGTCATACTCTCCTTATTGTGGTTTGTCTGGAATGTTTGTCTTTGTTCTTTTGCTTCATTTTGTTTTGGAGTGTGTCCTGACTTTCTGATACTGCAAGATTCTCAAGGCCCATCTTGTGTATTTCCTGTCCCAGTCCTAGGGAGGAAAAGGCCAGTTCTTGAAGGAGTCTGGTGTCTTTTATTATAAAATGCATGAGAAACCATGGACTGGGCACTAGGTTTGCTCCTTGCCTCGGGGGTGGTGTTATTTCTAAGTCTTCTCAGTTGACAGACCACAGAAGTAGCTTTGTGTGTACTAACCCATGGACAGATATATATTGTAAACATTTCTGTATGCAATTATCTGTGTCTATATTAAGCTAAACATTCGTTCCTACTGATATCTACAACTCTAATCCATTATCACATGGATTCTTCTAGCCTCCTCTCCTTACTTATCTGTAAACTCTTGCTCACAATGAGAAACCTGGCTCACACCTTCTGCCATCCATTTACTTAATTATTCAAGCCCAGTATACATAAAGAATAGTATCAGAGAGTTTAACACCTGTGCTCATGGGAAACAACTTTATCAACTAGAGTTCAGTATTTATGTGCAGTTCCTTTTGCCTTTAGTCTTATAGACTCCACTCACTTTCAAGTTACTTTTGGAGAAATCAGCTCTCCTCCCCCATTCAGTGAGAATGTTTTATAAGTTGATAATACAGTCAGATTCTCTTGTCACAGTCTGTGTTTCTTCCCAGGATCCCCTGGTCTTCTAAATGTTTTGTTGTTGTTAATTTGCATACATTGCTTAGATTCACTCTTTGTGCTGTAAGCTTCTATGGCCTTTGATAGATGTATGATATCATGTTTTCACCATTACAGTAATAATTTTACATACAGAATAATTTTACACCCTAAAAATTCCCCTGTGCTCCACCTATTCAGTCCCCCACTCCTTCTGCAAGTGCCCCTGGCAACCATTTATCTTTTTTCTGTCTGTATAGTTTTGCTTCTTCCAGAATGTCATCTAATTGGGATCATACAGTATGTAGCCTTTTCAGGCTGGCTTCCTTTGCTTAGCAGTGTACATTTAGCTTTCTCCGTGTCTTCTTCATAGCTCATTTTTTTCACTGAATAATATTCCATTGTATGGATGTACCATAGTTGTTTATCCGTTCACCTATCGAACAACATTTTGGTCACTTACAACTTTTGGCAGTGTTAATAAAGCTGCTATAAACATTCACAGCCAGATTTTTGTGAGGATGTCAGCTTTCAAATCAGTAGAGTAAATACCTGGGTGTGTAATTGCCAGATCACATAGTAAGACTCTGGCTTTGAAAGAAATTGCAGAACAATCTTCCAAAGTGGCTGTATCATTTTGCATTCCCATCAGCAATGCTTAAGCATCCTTTTTGCTCCACATCCTTGCCAGCAGTTTTTGGTACTGTCAGTGTTTGGATTTTTAGCCATTCTAAAAGCCATTGTAATCATACTCATTGTTTTAGTTTACAAGTCCTAAAGACAAATGATTATGTTAAATATCTTTCCTTGTGCTTATTTGTCACCTGTATATATTCTTTGGTGAAGTGTCTGTTAAGACTTGCCCATTTTTTAATTGGGTTGTTTGACTTTTTTCTTGTTGAATTTTAAGTCTTTTTGTAATATATTTTAGATGCAAGTCTTTTTCAGGTATGTGTCTTACATATATCTTCTCCTAGTCTATCTCACATTTTCAGAGTCTCAGCATCTTTTGCAGTAAAGAAGTTTTTAATTTTAATAAAGTCCAGCTTATTTTTTTCTTTCATGAATCATGTTGTATCTAAAAACTCTTCTCCAAACCTAAGGTTGCTTAGATTTTCTCCTGTGTTATCTTCTGAAAGCGTATGATTTTCCCTTTTAAATTTAGGTCCGTGATCCATTTTGATTTCATTTTTGAGAAAGGTATAAAGTCTGTATCTAGATTCACTTTTTCTTCATGTGGTGTCTAATTGTTCCAGGGCCATTTGTTTAAAAGACTATCCTTTCTCCATTGAATTGCTTTTGCTTTTTTTGTCAAAGATCTTTGTCAAAGTCTACATTTGGCCCTTGTATTTATGGGTTCTACATCCATGTATTCAACCAACTGCAGATAAAAAATGCTCAACAACGAAGAAAGAATGGTTGCATCTTTACTGAAAGTGTACAGACTTTTTCTCCTTGTCATTATTCTCTCAACAATACAGTATAACAGCTATTTACATAGCATTTACATTGTTCAGATATCCTAAGTAATCTAGAGATGATTTAAGGTCTACAGGAGGATGTGCAAGGGTTATGTGCAAATACTATGCCATTTTATATCAATGACTTGAGCATCCGTGGATTTTGGTATTCTAGAAGGGTCCTGGAACCAATACCTAATGGATACCAAGGAATGACTGTATATCTGTGTGTGCCTGTTTCATTGACCTTTGTGTCTGTTCTTTTACCAATGCCACCCTGTCTTGATTCTTGTAGTTTCATAATGTAGATTTATTTTCAAATATTGAATCAGCCTTGCTTTCCTGGGACAAACCCCACTTAATTTTGATGTCTTGTTCTTTTTATGTATTGCTGGATTTGATTTGCCAATATTTTTTTGAGGATTTTTACCCTGTGTTCATAAGAGATACTGAACTGTACTCTTCTGGTTTCTGACTTTTTCTGGTTTTGATGGTGGAGTAATGCTGGTCTCATAAAACACTTTAGAAAATCTTCCTTTCTCTGGAAAAAATTATGTCAAATCAATCTTATTTTTAAAACATTTTGTAGAATTCACTGGTAAAATCATCTTGGCCCTAGAGGTTTCTTTTTCGAAGATGGCAAGCTCTGAATTCAACTTCTTTAATAGTTATAGGAGTATTCAGTTTCATCTTGGATGAGTTTTGGTAGTTTGTAGTTTTTGATAGATTGGTCTATTCATAGTTGTTGGATTTTAGTACACAGTTATTTGTAGGAATACCTTATTATCTCTTTAATATCTGTGGGATCTGTGGCAATATCTTCTCTTTTATTCCTGATATTGATTATTTGTTTCTTCTTTTCTGTCAGTCTTTTAGAGATTTATAAATTGTATTGATCATTTCATGGAACTCATTTTTAATTTCATGGATTTTACTCTATCATTTGTCTGTTTTCAATTTTGTTGATTTTCGCCTTTGCCTTTATTATTTCCTTTCTGGTTGTTTTGAGTTTATTTTTCTCTTCTTTTTCTGGTTTCTTAAGTTGGAAGTTTAGATTATTGAGATCTTTCTTTTTTACTATAGACACTTAATACTATAAATTTTCCTCTAAAAATTGTTTTAGCTTTGTCCCATAAATTTTAATATGCTTTATTTTCAGTTTCGTTCTGTTTAGTATATTCTTTTAATTTTCCTTCAGACTTTCTCTTTGACCTATTGATTATTTAGAAGTGATATGTTTACTGTTCAAATGTTTGGAGAATTTTCTATTATGGTTTTTGTTGATTTCTAGTCTAATTCCATTATGATCAGAGGATGTAACTTGTATGATTGCAGTCATTTTGCATGTGTTAAGGTTTATGGCCCAGAATATGGCATATCTTGGTCAATGTTTTATGTACACTTGAAAAGAGTATAGATTCTACTGTTATTGGGCAGAGTGTTCTGTAAATATCCATTAAATCCAGTCGGTTGATAGTATTTTTTACTTGTGTATCTTTGCTAATTTTCTGTCACCTAGTTCTATTGATTATTGAGAAAGAAATGTTTAGGTCTCCACATGTAATTCTAGATTTGTCTAATTTTCCTTGAATTTTGTCATGAGTTTTGAAATCTGTTGTTAGACACATATACATTTAGAATTGATGATTTGTTTTTGTGAATTGACCCTCTCACTGTGTAATATTCCTTCTTACCCTCTGGGAATTTTATTTGTTCTTAAGTCTGCTTTGTCTTGTATTAACTTTTTTTGTACATTTGTGTTTGCATGGTATATCTTTTTCTATCCATTTACTTTAAACCTACCTACAGGTATCATTTGAAGTGAATTCCTTATGACAGCATTTTCTTGTGCATGTTTTTAAAAATCTATTGTGACAGTCTCTGTCTTTTCCTTGGTGTGGTTAGATCATTTACATTTAATGTAATTATTAATGTTTGAATTTAGGTCTAACATTTTATTGTTTGTTCCCTCTTTTTTTCCTTTTTCTTTCTTCTTTCTTTTGGGCTATTTTTAACTTGTTTTAGTATTTTGTTTTATTTGTTGTGTTTTTTACCATATCTCTTCATATAGTTTTTCTAGTGACTGTTTTAGGGATTATAATACTTTCTTTTGCAGTCTAATTGGAATCACTATTTTACCTTTTTAAGTGGAATATAGAAATCTTATGATTATATAGATCCTTTTAACTCTCCTTTTATGTTATAGTGTCATGTATTATGTTTACATAAATTGAAAATCTCATCTCACATGTCATAATTTTTGCTTTTGGCTAATAAACATATCTTGAAAAACTTGAGGAAAATAGCCTGTAATAGTTTTCCATATACTTACATTTTTCTTACTCTGCCTGCATTCCTGATGTTCCAAGCTTCTCTAGAGTAAGTATATGGATAACTATAACCATCATTTCCCTTTTTTCTAAAGAATTTCCTTTAGCCATTCTAAAGATCAGATTACTGGCAATGAATTACCTTAGATTTTCCTTTTTATCAGAAAATGTCTCTAACTTCATTCCTGAAGGATCCCTAAACATTGGATATAGAATCCTGAGTTGACAGGTTTTTTTCTTTCTTTCAGCACTTCAAAAGTGCTGTTTTACTTCCTCTGGACTCAGTTGTTTGTGATGAGAATCCCACAGTCATTCAAATGACTGTTTCCTTGTACATAATGCATTGTTTGTTTCTAGTGGCTTTCAAGACTTTCTCTGAAGCTTTCAGCAGTTTGATCATGATTTTTCTGGGAATGGATTTCTTTGAATGTGTCCTGTTTGCAGTTTTCTGGGCTTCTTAAATCTACAGTTGTGTATCTTTTGCCAAATTTGACAAAATTTTAGCTATTATTTCTTTGAATTTTTTCCCGTACTATTTTTCCTCTTTTTCTGTAACTCCAGTGACATAAATAGATCTGCTGACCTTGTCTCACGTGTTCTCTTTTTGTCTATTTTAAATACTTTTCTTTCTGTTGTTTGGATGATTTTCTGTTAACTTGGCTTCAGTTTTATTGACTCTTTTCTCGGCATCTCCATTCTACTATTGATCCTATGCAGTACAGTTTTTAATTTTGGTTATTGTATTTTTCAACACTAAATTTTCTACTTTATTATTCTTGATAGCTTCTATTTGTGTTCTTTCATTTGTTTCAAGAGCATCTTCCCTTGCAGCATTTTTATAACAGATCTCTTAAACTTTTTGTTAGATGATTTCAACTTTTGGGTCATCTCAGCCTTGGCATGAGTTGATTTTTTCCCTGGTCAGTTTATTTTTCTGATTATTTGCATGCTTGGTAATTTTCGATTGTATCCTGGTCATTTTGAATATTGTGAGACTCTGGGTTTTATATAAATCCTACAGATAATGTTGATATTTTTGTTTTAGCAGGCAGTCAACCTGGTTGGATTTAGTTAGTTTGTAAGTTCTGACCAGCTTCAATATTTGTTCAATTTTCAAACCCTTTGCAGTCCTCTTAAGATCAGTTCTTTTGTGCACCAGTTACCAGCCAGTTTGGGAACTGGCAGTGCCTAATTCTTATGTCAGTTCTCAAAGTCTGCAGTTTAGGGCCAAATCCACATGTGCATAGGCGGGGAAGTAGACAGCTCACCTGAACAGGTGAATCCAGAAATTTATCAACAACTTTTTGGTTTGCTTCCATGAACTCGTTTTCCTCCACAATCTTCTTGGCACTTTTTAGTTCTCAGGGCTCCCTCTTCAGTCCCCTGGACAGACAGCTGGGGCTTTACCCCACTCCGCTAAACTCTTCCTATTACTAAACCTCAATCTGGGTCCAAGCATCAGGAAGACAGAGGTAAAAAACAAAGACATTTCACCCACCTCTTAGGGGGAGCACACCTCTTCCCATCAGAAAGGGACCATCCCCCCCCTCACTGGTTTGGGCTCCTGCGGCCCCTGTTGTCCCCCATACCACAGGATTGCTTAGGGAGAAGCTGAGGTTCAAGGGCTCAGAGATAACACCAAAAAGGGACAATTCCTCACTCACCCTGAACATAGTTGTCTCAGCCCATTTTCTGCTGCTATAACAACACTGCCATCTAGGTAATTGATAAAGAATAGGAATTTATTGGGCTCACAGTTCTGGAGGCTGAGAAGTCCAAGAGCATGATGCTGGCATCTGCTGAGGGCCACCCCATGGTGGAAGGCATTCCATGGCGAGGAAGCATACCAGACAGGAAAAAAGGGGCCAAAGTCCCTCGATAACCAATTCCAGCAATAACAGCATTCATCCATTCCTGAGGGAGGGGCCCTCATGACCTAATCACGTCTTAACACTGTCACAGTGGCAGTTGTTTCCAGCACAGGAACACATTGAAACCCCAGCAGTAGGAGATGCTTTTCCTTCCTCAAAGTGGATTAGAGCCCCTAGGGGGCTCCCCAGCTGTGCCAGGCTTTGCCTCCAGGGCTCAGGCTGTAATAAGTTTGGGCTGAGGATAACAGAGGGATAACCTAGGAAGCCCATTTATCTTTTCCGTGGTACTTGAAATTCTTATCTTCTTTCCGAGGCTGCCCACTACTACTGACTCTTCCCAGCCCTCACGTAGCTGCTCCATGCCTTCTGTCCAGGTTTTATAAAGACATTCAGTAGAAGAGACAAGTATAGAGTGACTTGCTTCATTTTACCTGGAACCAGAATCCCCCTTTCCCTCCATTTGTGTTTCAGGTTTATTCTGGCTGCTTTTGATGGCCAGGGAGCATTAGGTCAAATAGCTGTGACTTGTGCCAGGGACACCAGCTCCTGGGGATCCCCCTTCCGGGCCAGTGGCTGCTGCACAGGGATGTCCTGCAGGAGCTGATGCCCTGCTCTTTCTTGCTATCTGTTGCTCTTTGTTGGCCATGGCCACAGCACAGCTGCTGAGATGCTCCCCAGGCATGGCCCAGCAGGTAGCACCGATGTGTATGGGCCTGAGTGTGCCCCTGCTAGCTGCAGCCTGGCTAAGGAAAAGTCCCAAAGCCTGGGCTGCTGAAGGATGCCCCTTCCTCCCAGGAAGCCACACGGACCTTGACAGGTCACCACCCACGGAGCTGTGAGGGTTGAGGGAAAGGAGACTCCTCCTCAAGAACTTGGAAGCAGAATGGTCTGCCTCCCAGGAAAGAGACCCTCAGTGCTTGTCTGAGCCCTGATCTCAGAGAGGGCCAGCTGCCTGGCCAGCTCTGCTGTTGACTGTGCTCTGAGCCTGGCTGTGTGCAGTGGATGCACAGGTGTGTTTGCTGAGGTGGCTCTTAGCAGATTATCACCGAGGAGAGATGGATGCCCAGGATAAGGAAGTGATGAGTCTGAGCTCAGCAGTGGCAGAGCCAGGCTGGTCCCGGTCTGTGTCCTCCTGCCGTGCTCTGGTGTGTGCTGTCTTCCTTATTGGAGCTGGGTTTGGCGAGTTGGTCCAGGTTCAGGTGTCAGGCCTGCTCAGAGCCTTGAGCTCCACTCCATGGCATGGCATGAAAACACCTTGCATAAAAACCCAGTGTCTGTGACACGAAACGATTTCTCCCATGACCAGCATCAGAAAAGGGAATCCAGACCCTTGGCGGAGGATGCACAATGCAGGCAGAGGGTTTAGAAAACAGTCTTCTCTGGGTGAGGCAGTTACGGTGCACACATTTAAATAGCCGCCCAAGCCGAAATGAAAATAGCCATGTCCTTCATAAGGAAACAAGGGAAGTGGAGGGGAAAGGGAGAGGAACATCCAGAATGTGGCTACGGAGGCCGCGTCACAGAGCCCCCAGGTCTCGGGGCTGCCCTCTGGGGAGGCCCATGGTGAAAGAGAGAAGGCTGCTGGGGTATTTTTTTGTTTTGTTTTTGGTTTTTTGAGATAGAGTCTCGCTCTGTCGCCCAGGCTGGAGCGCAGTGGCACAATCTCAGATCACTGCAACCTCTGCCTCCCGGGTTCAAGTGATTCTTCTGCCTCACCCTCCCGAGTAGCTGGGACCGCAGGCGAGCACCACCACGCCCGGCTAATTTTTTTTTTTAGTAGAGATGGAGTTTCACCATATTGGCCAGGGTGGTCTCGAACTCCTGACCTTGTGATCCGCCCACCTCGGCCTCCCAAAGTGCTGGGATTATAGGCGTGAGCCACTGCGCCTGGACCAGAAGGCTGCTGTTTTAATGGTTGCCCCTTTGGACCACCTGAAGTGATTGTTCCAGCTACTGAGGACTGATGTTGTCACCTCAACCTCAAGAACTTCTACTTTCCACGTGAGTTAATGTCTATGAGTGGATTTCACTGGATTATAGAATATGATGCTTAACAGCAAGGATTGCCCTTCTTCAAGAACGGGTGGCATTCAGCCATGTGATTCTGCACAGGCCAGGGTTCGAAGCCCTGTGCTCTTTGAGAGCTGCTTCAACTAATTACTGCGTTTGTTTGCTGCAGGGTGAAACTGAGTTTTCAGTTTCATACATTTGTAAAATCAGGTGCCTGATCGCTAAATACTGCATTGTTTGAGCTATACTTCCTCATATGTTGCCTGGTATGGACCAGTTAAGAAATGGTTTCCCATGAGAAACTGACAATGAAGCTGAACATGTTTGATAAACTCTGTGCTCATCTATGGACATATAATTGTTTTATTATACGATACTTTTACACTTGGAAAGAAAGGTGCTCCATAATTTGGCAGCAATTTGTCAGAGCAGCACTCGAGGCTGGCGCTCAGATGAGGCCCTTGGAACCGTGCCATTGTTTCTCAGAACTGCTCCGCGCTCCACTTAGGTTTGCACACGCCTCCCTCGTTTTCATTCCTACAAGTTTAGTAAAGTTCCAGGCCGTTCTCCCAGAACACCTAACAGAAAGCACGGAAAACAAAACCACCAACTCTGTGTTCGCCGAGGAAGGCAGGAAATTGGCCTCTGCTTCTTGTGGTATTGACGTGCTGCTTTCATTGTTTCTTTTCCAAGACAGCTGTCCCCGAAATCTCTGTTCCTCCAAGTCAACAGCAGGCTACCTCGCTTTGCTTTGCTTTTTTTTAAAGTTAGGCATAACAACAACAGCAACCATAATAATGATTAACAGTTTGATTTCAAAACGTTTTCTGAAGAAATGACAGTAAACAGAGTGCATTTGCCCAAGGAAATCCACCACCCCCCCAGCCATCAGCCGGTAATACAACTGCATGTGCTAATGAACCCGAAGCTGTTAATGTGGTTTCTTCAGTTAAATTGATTCATGAATTTTGAAGAGAACATTATCTAATGAATTTTCTTTGAATAGAAAGCAATTAAAAGGACAAATCAGTCTGATTAACCCCAAAGTCACCCTCCTGCCACAAATGGTGTACAGTTTGAAATTATATCATAAAAAACTAGAGCACATTTGCTATCTTTTTGCCCTCTACTAATCCATGTAAATTAATGAACAACAAAGTTAATTTCTTTGATGACCCTTTTCTAGTATCACCTGGATTATGCTGATGTTTAATTTGCTTAATGTTATAATAAAGACTAAACAGATTTTTTTCCCAGTGAAGTGATTATCGTTCCCTTCAGTTAAGAAGTGATTTTTATTATTTAACACACATGTAAGGGTGTGTTTCCTTTAAGAACCAAATCACACTTTGCCAGCTTGGCACCAAGTGTAATTAGTGTTCTTGTGGACACACTCGGAACATCGTTCCTGCCCGTGGAAGCCTTCCCTTTGTTGCTGCTATTCAGAAACTCGTGCCCCTGGAGGGGCTGGAGCCCCTGCGCTGGAGGACGTGGCTCTGTCTCCAGTGGTCCTGAGCTGCATGTCCCCCTTGGAAAGACAATAGGTACTGATTCAGACAGGCCTTCTTCGCGTGCCCCAGTTTCTCTCCCGCCGACACCACTCCCAGGTAACAGTTCTGAAACCTGGAGGCAGAGGGAGAGAATGTTGTCCTGCAATCACCTCCTCATTCCTGCAGCAGGATGCGGCACAAATGCAGTTGGATGTGGTTAGTCAATTAAAATGGGAATCAAGTCATTTGATTTTTGCAGCCCTATTCACTAAAGATGCCTGTAGCCAAGGTCACCGCCAGCCCCTGCATACTGTGGTGCTTGGCACTCCGAGCAGTAACTGGGGGAATCCTGCGCACGGCTGGAGGTGGACAGCCAGCATAATATCACAGCCTGGCCTGTGGCTGCTTTTGCCTTCTTTGTCCCAGTTGAAGCTGGAAATTAACCAGCAGTACAAAAGATTTCCAAGTAGGCGGGCAGGCAGGGACTTCTGTGCGTATTAATTGAGCCATGAGCTCACTTACACACACCCAGTCGCTAGAAGAGTGGCACACGCAACCCCGCGTGGAACACGGGAAGGTGGAAAGAAATTGCAAACCTGCGGTGCCAGCTCCGGGGATGCCTTCCAAGGGGCCAGCCTGCATGGTGGCCTGCCACATGCTTGCGTCTCCTCGCCTGGTGACATGGTGGCAGCAGTGCATGGAGGCCGTGTTTTAATTGAGTATAACACCTCTATTTGTGTCGATGCGTTTCCTGTTTTGGGACTAGCAGCTATTTATATCAGAGCTGCTGAAGCCGTTTGTCCAAATAACATCATCCTGCATTCTTCCTTTCAGAGTCGTTCACCAGACAGGTGTTATGGAAGCTGCTGAAGGTTGTGAAATTCGGAGAAGTGATTTCTTACCAGCAATTAGCAGCCCTGGCAGGCAACCCCAAAGCCGCGCGAGCAGTGGGAGGAGCAATGAGAGGCAATCCTGTGAGTTCTCGTGGCGCGGGCATGGCTGTGGGTGGCAGGTGCGTGCAGGTGGCAGGGTATCGTCTGATCCCACGTGTTTCCCCGGAAGGCAGGCTGTGCTGCTGGGGTGGGCAGAGGGGCAACATCTGTGATGGGGACCATTGTGCCAGATGCCTCCGGAAGAGTCAAGGAGGCTACCCCAGCACCACACTCCTGGAAGCTCCCCCACCCCGGGAGCACATCTCCACTGCATGAGCTCCTGGTTGTCACAGTGAGCAGGAGAGGAGGGAGCCTGGAGGTGGCAAGTGGGCAGAGGGGGCCCCACCCGCTCACTCAGCAGGTGGAAGTGGTGGGTGCCTGTTTTATGGCCCACACTCTTCTAGGTGCCCGGAGTACAGCAGCTAACAAAACAGGCAAAAAGGCCTACCTGCGAGGTGCCTGCATCCTGGCAGGATGGCCAAGCAAGGGTGCACATCCAACCCCATCTCTCTGTGGGCTGCACTCCCCCCTGAGGCCCAGGGCTCCCTGGGTCTCAAAAGCTAAAGCACCACACGTGAGCACGCGAGACGGGAGGCCTTGCAGCATGGGACGAGGGACCTGGACCGCACGCACCTCGTGTCTCACCAGGGATGGCGCCCTCCCCAGAGCCCTTCTGTGTCCTCGTCCTTCCCACGCGTCTGCAGTCAGATTTCACTGAGCTCGAGGCTCCCAGGCTATGCAGCCTCAGGCCGTGCTCCCCAGAGGACAAGGCCCAACCGGGACACAGCATGGGTGGGGCAGCGTGGCCTGTGGTGCCTCGGGGCAGCGTGGGTGCCCTTGCTCTCCCATCTCCCAGCACCCAGGCCTGACAACTGGGCCACGGGCCATCTGGCATGAGGTGGTAAGTCACACACAGCATGCCATGTGGGCCCGGCCAAGGCCACACGTGCCTATGTGTGTGGGGGCAGGAAGGGTGCCCCCATCTGCGTGGCCCGTTGGGAGAACCCACACAACCTCGAGAATGCCCCTGGAATATTCACCCAGTGATGGTGTGTGGTCACACTGGCAGTGTCCTCTCCCGAAAGCTCTATGAAAGTTTCTAGCATGATGGAAGCATACCATCTGATCAGGGAGCGCAACTATGATCACTCCCTCATGGGATGGGAAATTACGAAATCAGATAGACCTCGCTTTTTGAGAAATTGCTGTGGCTTTACTATTTCCAAAACTATTTCCATCCCTGCTCACAGGGGAGAGGCGGGCATGTTCACACCACAGCCTGCTGCTCTTGCTGCCCGCTGCAGCAGCCTGGGAGGAGATGACAGTTACGTAGGCTTTTGCACTAAACTGCATTGTTAGTCCTTAAAAAGCAACTCTAGTAGGTTTTTAGTGGATTGCATTGTCGTAATGTACACCCTAATCTAGGCGAGCTTTCTGCCCTATTAAAATATCCCAAATATCCCAGGAGTGAGATACCACAGGGATAGCCACCATCCCCACCTCCTCCATCTCTTCCTGTCCTCAGTTTTGGTGACAGTGGCTGGTGGGTGCAGTTGGCCCTTCCTTTTGCACCTGTTGCATGTTAATTGCAGCGTCTTCAGCTACATTGTCGTAAAACATCTGCACAACGCAGTAGGGATCTGATTTTTACGGCGTGTTGGGGGATATTTCCGAATCACATTTCTGAGGATGGTTTTTGACGTTTCCCAATAAAGCTTAACCTACGTGCCCCTCTGGAAGGCCACTGTCTTCTCCCTGGTTGTGAGTCAATTTTGAGTGTTCAGCCTGATGAAAAGGCAGCTCAGATGCTGTTGTTTGTGTTGTAGCTCCATGTAGGGCCCATGAGAACTGTGGATGCGAATGGGGTTTTGGGGGTCCTCTTCCTGCACCAGTGCAGTGACTGTTTCAGGCAGTGTCTACTCTTTGTGCCCCTTGAGGAGAGTAAGTCCTTGTCTTCTCCCCACTGAGGAGGTGGATTCTGCTCCCTCCGTGCACACACGTGAAGATGGGAGTGGTCCCGTCAGTGGGCGCCGACTCCGCTCGCTCCCTCGTGTGTGCAGCCTCCCTTTTGCTGTAAGGACAAGCTCCACTAACTGACATGTGCAGCGTGGCAACACCCTCCCCCACCAGCCTTTCATGACGCCAGCAGTTTCTCACTCTGCAGTGGAGATGCCGTCGCTGGTTAGCAATCCTGCTTGTGGCGATATTCGGAGACATTTATTGTTCTGCAAACCAGCGTGACTCTCTTCTCCTGCTATTAATCTCTATGAGTGTCTCTGTTCCAGTATGGCCTCAGTCACTGAAATGTATAAAGTAGTATCGCATGGGGTGTAAAACCCTAATGTCCGTAAAGTCCACACGTCGGCACCCCATCCCATGGCAAAGCCAAGACTGGAGGTGAGCACAGCATCAGGCAGGAGGGTTCTACAAACACCAAGTCTCGCCCTTCTTGGCATCCACATGCCTCCTGTGCCGAGGGTAGCCAGGTGCTGGTGGCCTTTCTGTGGGCTCCACCGTGTGCAGTGACCTTCAACCTGAGGAGGGGGCTGCAGCAGGACCTGCGGCTACGGTACCCACAGACGCCTCAAATTATAGCACAGATATGCCAGAGATATTCCTTCAAGAAGCCTTCAGCTACGTAGTTTACTATCATTCAGGTTGACAGCCTCCCAAGTTCCCATTAGAAACCTCATTAGAATGGGCTAGGAGGATGAAAAGGTGACCCAGGGACTTGCGGGAGGAAGGGCCCTGGCCAGCAGTGAGCCATTGCTGCTGTCAGTGTCCCCAGGAATGTTTCCCTTTGGCGCTGACAGCAACATCCCAGCCGGAAGGCTGCGCATATCCACTCCAGCCCAGACGGTGAGTCGCTGAGACTCGCTCATTGAAAACATCACTTATATTCAGGCTGAATAGAGTGATTGTGCATTTAAGGGAGGAGAGTGAAAAATGGACTTGGAATATTAGAAAACATCGTAAAGCTCATTGTGCATTAATTCCTTAGGTGGCTTGCAATAAACAGGAGCACATGCTGGTTCATATTACTGCATTTGCTGTTGGCATGAGTTTCTCTTCCCCAACCGGAGTAAGGGATGGCTTTTGCCATGCGGAGCTTTCCTCTATCCTAGGAGCTTGATTTCTCCAGAATTTTCCGGGAAGGACTCACCAGTCAGTGTAAGGTGGTTGGTCAGCATTCCTGGAAGGCTGTCTCCCCAACTCAGCGGGAGACGATGATCAGTTTCCCAGTATATTGAGTAGAAAACTCCTCCCGGCCCACCCCCTCCACAAAGCACCCTTCCTCTTCCTCCTCAGACAGAATTTGCTAAATGCAGTTCAAAGGCAATCAATACATTGCACAGAGTCTCCCCACCTTGTTCTAAACAAATGCATTCCTGAGGAGTTAGTTTATTCACAGATTGCCATGAGCGTTAATGACCCCCCGAGTCTTGTTCTGCCAGTCACCCAGATGGCTGCTGATAAAGACTTAGCATCATGTTCTAAGTGTCAGGGTTGTCAGTGGAGCTGAACCATTTGACCAGAAGAAAAAAATGCACAGGGAGCTATTGATTACAGCTTCTGGGTGTCACTTGTTCACTAGGATTTAGGTATTGATGAGGCTGCGAGTGAAAACCAGCTCTTTCCCTTGTGGGCTGCTGCCCAGAAGAACAAAGGCGGAGTTGGAAAAAATATTCAGCCGGTACCAGAATCAGAGGGATTCCATCATTGATTGAAAGGCCCCTTCATGTTATTTTTGTTGGAAACAAATCTATGGGTTTGGAAGTTTTATAGCATTTGAGAAAGAGGCTGCATAAGTGATGGATTCGCGTATTGGATGAATTAGATTTCACAGCATGAAGATTTCAATGCAGCTGTGATATTATGAGCTTCTTGGTTATTGATAAAAATTACATTTTATGCAGCACATGCTTTAAAGGAGAGGGCATAGAGGGTACGGATCCTTTGAAAATGTCCTTAGGGCCCCAATAAATTTCAGCAGGTTTCATCATCTTAATAGTCTGAAACCTGCCACCAAAATTCACACAAACAGAAGCAGCGTTCCCTATTTCTAATGGTAAAAATAGTGCCTATTTGGTAAGTCACCTCTTCCCATCACAGCATGCTAAGGTGAGGACCAGTCACAGCTGTCGGGGTCATTGTTATTCTGTGCCGTCTGTCCTGGCCTCTGCATTGATGTATAGGAAGAGGGAGAGGGAGACATGTTTATTTTACTCATTTTTATAATTTCATAGCTCATTGAGAGGGAGAGAAGAAAAACCAAAGCTCTGCTGTGAAATCTGCTATTAGGTAGGAAAATTGAATTGGTGCCTAAATGTTTATAAAACTAGATTGAATTAAATGCCTACCTCTTTATCAGTCAAAAACGTGAATTGTATATTATCTAATAATGCCCTCACAGCAATTATTAATGGGACTGTTGTATTGGATAAAAATCATCAATCAGGGTAAATATTCCATCCTGGAGATTTCCTGTGACTCCTTCTGGAAGACTGGGATTCTCAGCTGTTCCAGAACTTGGCAGTTACTACACCTCACTCTAGTAAACTCAACGCTGAAAACAGTCAGCCCTCCGCCACCTGCATGTTCCCATGTCATAGTCGTCAGAAGCCTCTTAGACTGCGTCACTGGTGCACGTTACCAAACTCATCGTCAAATCAGGATGAGCTGCGTGATGTGCTGGAAGCCAGAGCCCCACCTTGCGGCCATGTCATCTGCCGGCATCGGCTGTCACCCCACAAGGTCCCACCTCAACAGTCCACGTCAAGGAGGAGAAGTGTGGTGCATGGAGCCATGCGGGAGAGTGGTTAGAGCCCCTTCTTTGCCACTTAACAGCTTTATGAACTTGGGCACAAGACTCCATTCGGCCGGAGGCTGAGACAGGCCTGGTGGGGCCTGGCGGGGGTGATGGGGGACATAGATGGGGTGGAAGATGCAGCAGCATCAGGCACGGGCACACCCGCTCCCAGGGGCTTTAAGCACCTTTTCCAAGGGGGGCTGGGGCTTCCCCCACCTCCCTCGGGGACGTGTGTAGCTGGGCCCCACAGAGGGCCACACCCACCAGGTGAAATCTGTGGCAGGTACATGTGTGGCAGTGACACAAGCCGCCTGCCCCGAAAGCCTCAGGGGATGCAAGAGTAGGAATCACCTCCCCAGGAAGCAGAGGTGCCCAAGAAATAGAGCTTGGAGACGCTGGGCACACGCCCCCAGCTGCTTCCTCCAAAAGCTCACCTGACCAGTAGCTGATTGCTTTGTCCAGTTCACTGGCTTTGGAGGGTGGAGCGTGGGGAAGCTGGGCATGGGCAGAAATCATCTTTATGTTGAGCTGGGGATACGCTCAGCTGGAGAGAAACAGAAGAGTGAAGTCGGAGTGATACCCAGGGGGTACCCAGAATGATACCCGGGGGGTACCCAGAATGATACCCGGGGGTAGCCTGGACACGCCTCAACCTTGGGATCCTGCAGGAACGGCTGTTTGTTCTCATCAGGGCAGGACGCTGGGAGCAGGGCAGCCATGTGTGAGGGCCCGGGGGGAGGCCCCGGGTCTGCAGCATCCGTGTCTGGGCCATCTAGGGTGCAGGGATGAGTGGGCTGCCCTCCAGCTCAGGATGCAGGGAGGAAGGGGGGCCAGGCAGTAAGCAATCCCTAGGCATCTCCCATGTGCCCTCCATGTGTCGTGCCGGTCGAGAACCTTCCAGAGTGAGCTTGGTACCCTTCCCCATTCTTCTAGAGCCCGCGCTGGCTCCTGTGGTCGTGCTCATTGGCAGTTTACCTTCTTCACGGAGCAGCCACTGTGATGCTTTGCATGATGATGAGGCATGTCCCCGCACACATCCCCCGAGATGTCCTGGCCCCTTAGTGGCTGCCCACCCATACACCTGCTCCCCAGGCGCCACGAGCTACTTAGGGATGAAGGCTGTTGCCTGGGAGGCTCTCCAGCCATTTCTTTCTTTAGAAATCTGTGCGAGACTTCCCCACGTGCTCCTGGGAAGCCATTCTGGAGCAGCTCTTCACAGTAACTGCTTGTTGGGAAGCTTAAGCAAATGGCCCTGGAGCCCCCAGAGTCCCCCGCAGTGGCCGCGCAGGCTCTGTGGCCATCCCTGTCTGCCCAGGCAGAGGGGGACAACCAGAGAGATGCCCATATGTTACTTCCCTGTCTTCCACCTTCCTGAGCCAACTGAGAAATAGATAGCAGACCTCAAGATTTTAGCTTTATTAGGGTAAAAGCGAGATTGAAGGCAGGGGGTGGAGGACCGGTGGCATGGCCATGGTGGCTTCCCAGTAATTCCCACAAGAATTACATTCACCATCACTGTCCCCTCTGGCTAAGCTGAGGCCTCCCCAGCCAGGTAAGGGACTGACCATCTCAGAAGAGATCAGGGCACCCTGAGCCCTGGGGCAGGCAGGTCACCTGCAGGAGCCCTAACATTGCTAAGCTGGGCATGCCCCTCCCTTCCTCCCTTATCGGTGCTCAGTGACTCATTCTCCCTTGTGGGTGTGAGAGTGGAGGAGGCCAGCACCCACATGGAAACCAGAGGCCGGGGCCACAGCACCTGCCCCCACCCACCACAGGTGGCTCTCAGAGCTTCAGCCGGACAGTGGACCCATGGAGCTCCTCCTGTCTACACAACTCAGGCAGCGCCAAAGGACCAAGGCAGAGTCTCCCTGAGGACTGCACTGAAGGAGGCGCCCGCCCCTCTGGAGGGAACAGGGATTCCCTTCCCCTGGTGGAACATAAAGAAGCAGCTGGTAGGCAGGATCCGGGGCCTGTGCGTGGCCTCGTGGTTGTGGTCCTCACTCTGGATCAGCCCCTATCAGCACAGGGCATCCTGAGTTTAGGTCAGCCACAGATCCGGATCGTGCCGGCTCCAGGCTAGGAAATAACAGGTTGGGCATTGCCAGAGGCCCCAGGATGCTGCCGCCAGAGTCCTGTGCCTGGGGGCGTGGGAGCCACGTGGGAGGCGCCGCCTGTAGCTTGGAGCTCTCTGGAGCCTTGCCCTCACCCTTTCAAGGTGGTGCCAGCCCTGGCCTCACGTGTGGGATGAGGATGGCAGCATTTTGAGCTGTGGGTGAGTTTGGGTGAATTGAGAGCCATCGCTGCCTTGGGTCCCTGGGTGGAGCCCTTTTGACAGTCACTGCTTCCTCTTTGGTTGGGTGGGGGTGGTTTTCCTTGTGATGTAAGCTCACTTTTTGAAGCTCCTCTGCCAGTTTAAGACAGATGTGTGCTCACCGTCACTCTCGGGTGAACGGCTGGACGACAGCTCTGCCTCCCTGAACTCCTGAATTAAAAGGCTGTAGCAGCCTGTGGAAGGGCTGAGGGCAGGGAGGGGTACTGGGTCTGGGTCCCTGCTGGGACCCAGTGGAGAAGCTGAGCGTGCCCTTCCCCCAGTGGGGGTGACCAGGGAGCTTCTTAGACACCTACAGGCACCCCAAAACTACGGAGGGAGACACATCCCCACTCCTGGGCACAGTACGAGGCAGGGGTTGGCCAAGTCCTCCTGTCAAGGGCCAGAGAGTAAATATGTTAGGCTTGGCAAAGCAGCCACAGCCAGTATGGAGAAAAAGGTATGGCTGTGTTCCAGTAAAGCTTCATTTACAAAAGCAGGTGGTGGGCTTCGTGGGCCCACAGCCACAGTTGGCCGGCCATGGGCTGGAGAGGCCTGTGCAGGTACGGTCTTCTCTGACGCTTCCTGTGATGCCTGTGTGATATCTGGGGAGTCTGAGAGCGTCACATACCACCAGAACTTGGAAATGTAGTTTTCAGTTTTGTAAGCGAACGTTGTAAATTACTCACCGGATGAAATTAAGTTTTCTCCTCCCAAATCATGGCATAAAGCAATTCTCTGAAGATGCCCCACGTCACTTCAGGACATTCGTCCCTCCCCCAGCCCATGCCGAGACCCCCAGGGACTCAAGGGCCTCAGGGGAGGGGGAGTCCATGCTGAGACATAGCTGGCACCCACCCATGCCAACAGCCTGCCCCCGGCACGGGCCCTGCTTGGTGGGCACAGGACTCCTGTCAATCAGGGCCTTGCCCTTGACCCCAAAGATTTCATTTTCCAGATCCCTGACTGACAGTGGCTGCCCCCCTGTCTTCCAGGTCCCCATCCTCATCCCGTGCCACAGAGTGGTCTGCAGCAGCGGAGCCATGGGCAACTACTCCGGAGGACTGGCCGTGAAGGAATGGCTTCTGGCCCATGAAGGCCACCGGGTGGGGAAGCCAGGCTTGGGAGGGAGCTCAGGTCTGGCAGGGGCCTGGCTCAAGGGAGCGGGAGCTACCTCGGGCTCCCCACCTGCTGGCCGAAACTGAGTGTGTGCAGCAGGATGGATGTTTGAGCGACACACACGTGTAACACTGCATTGGATGCGGGGCGTGGAGCCACCGCTGTATTAAAGGAAGTGGCGGTGTCCTGGGAACAAGCGTGTCTGCCCTCTCTGTTTCCATATTTTACAGAGGATGAGTTCAGATGCCCGCAGTCCTGCACACATTGGTTTCCTTCTCTAACGCTGCCCTTGCTCTATTTTTCATGTCCATTAAAACAGGCCAAGTGAGTGTGGAAGGCCTGGCTCATGTTGGGGCCACAGCCCAGGATGGGGCAGGCTGGCACCCTCAGGACACAGACGGCTGCCACAGCTGCCGTCTAGGGCCAGCTAAGGCCTGTCCCAGTCCGTCCACACTAGAAAGCTGGCCCTGCCCCATCCCCACCATGCCTCCTTTCCTGGCTGTGTCCACGGCTGTGGTGGCATTTTCCACTCACAATTCCTAGCATCCCACACTCAGGTCTCACTGAAGGAAAGGGGAACAGGCCAAGGAAGTCGATATTTACAGAGGTTTTCTAGCTGTGTTTCCCACCTGCCAAAAAGGCTAATGCAAGCTGCATCCACTTACGGTCTGTATCAGGTGAGTAGAAAATAACCATTTGCCAAGATTTGGAAAGACAAAGAGCTCTCTGGACACGAGTTCCATGGAGCTTGCCCCTCTCTGAGAGCTGAAGTCAAGTCTCACCCTCTGTCCATACTCCCTGGCCTAGTGTGCTCTGGGTAGCAGGTAGGAAGGGACAGGGGCCTCACATCTCAGGGGCTGCACGAAAGGGCCCTTAGGGACCATGGGCTTGTTAGGACCCCAGCACCCCAGTGTCGATCCTGGAAGTCAAAGGTCACAACTGTGGGGGGCCAGCTTATGTCACTGATGGCAGCAGCGAGGGTTGCCAGCATGGGCGGTGCGCTGCTGTCTGATAACTTCATTATTGTGTCGTCATTCTAGCTGTATAATTAACTATATCCAAAAGACGGAAGGGAAACCTGTAGCTCTGTATATGGAGAAATAAAACGGCATATGATGTATAGAGAAAATAAACCGCACCCAACTGTGCACTAGAGCGCCGTGTTCTTACCCGACGTTCCTTGCCTTGGTGTGAACCACAGCAGGGAAGCTCGCGTGGTTCTATACGTCACCGAGGCCTGGATGAAAACGTGGCCTTACGATGTGTATGGTTGGGACCTGCCTTCTATTTCGTGTTTTCTTAACACCAACAAAAGAAAACCGATTTCAGACTTTTTTCGCTGATTTATGATTTATTATATCCCTTTCTGGCATCAGCCAAAATCTGGGTTTTTCCTATGACATGAAGTAATGGGACTCTTACCCCATTGTCTTAACTCTTGGTATTTTTGAAGCAGGGTAAGTCACACAGCGGGTCACGTAGACACGTGCTGTTTTGTGGGACAGGCCCTGGGCCTCCTTGCTCCTGGCAGGCCTCAGGTGCCGCACACCGCGTCACCGTCAGGACTCGCAGGCTGTCTGGTCATTTTTGACGTTGCTGAAGGTGAGTGGGAAAAGCTGGGTGCACTCTGCCCCAGAGGTGGTGCCCTGTGTCCCCCACAGATGATGCCCCTGCCCAGTGATGGCCGGTCACCAGGCACGGCTTTCCCCTCTGCGTGAACAGAACAGAAGCTTCTAGCTCTCCAAGGCAGCAGCTTGGGGCCTGGTGGCCCGGGTGTGCGAGCCGTGAGTGCTTTCCAACAGAGGGCACCAGAGCCGTGCGGTGTGCTGTGGAGACCCTGGCACCACTTCCCTGCTGGAGGATGGATTTGAAGGAGGGTGGCTGGGCGGCACCCCAATGGCTCCCTGTGCTCCCTGAGACCCTGCACGCCGCCCTCTGCAGCCACATGTGGACCGGCAGGCATACACGCTGCAGGCAGGCTGCCTCCGCTGTTTGGGTCCCATGAACGACGACGGGAGCCTCCTAGTGAGATCTCCAGGTTTCTAATCAGGCACAGGCTCTGAGGGAGGGTCCTGGGGCCACATGACTGCAGGCAGCGAGGGCCGAGCGCCCAGATCCAGGTCAGCTCCTGGTGGCAGGGGACCCGCCCGTCAAAGCCATCTGAGGTGAGCCAGCAAATCCGTGTGGCCTGGGAGCACAGGTGGGCCTGTTTGGGCCATGCCCTTGGTGCAGTACAAAACCAGGTTCTGCTTCCTCTCCGAGGGTTTCCGCGGCCCTGTCAGAACAGGCTTGATAGATGCCCCGAGGTTCCCTCTGACAGCCGCAGCAGCAGGGCTCAAACCGGTGGGGCCATGTACTGCTCCAAGGACAAGCTCTGCTGAGGCCGACATGAAAAGCCAGCACGCGGGTCGCCTGGAGCCGCTCTGGCTCCAAGCTGTAGCACCGCTCGTGAAAATACAGAGGGAGAGGGAAGGCACAAAGAAATACAAAACTATTTTCCAAATAAAAAGAAATGTCGAAACAAGAAAGCTGTGTTCTTCGGCCTTGGCCCCAGGTCCCCCTCACCGTGTCGCATTTCCCAGCACTGCGATGCTTTGAAGGCTGACACTGAGACCCACCACGGCGCGACAGCCACCTCGCAGCCACTCAGACTGGCCGACCACGCTCACCTGTTTCCAGAGAGAATGAGAGAGTCAGAAGTAATATTTGTTTTTGCAGAACTACACTTGTAGCAAAGTAAGTTGCCTTTGGCCATGCAGGAGACTGTTGTGAGGAGTTGTCCTTCTCCCAGTCTCTCTTCCCGTAGGGAACAGAAGTGTCCAGTAAACCCACCCACATTCCACGTGTCCTGTGGCCGCCTCCAGTGGTGAGTCTGTAAGGCCAGAGAAGAGCAGCTATGACCGTGCAAACGCGCACGTTAGGGTGTTGGCTGATGCAGAATCAGGAAGCCTGGAAGAGCTCTCGCATGAGGAACTGCAGAACTTCTTATGGGCATGAATTTGCACTTCCAGATGTGAAGGTTGCAGGCACCGGGTGTTGCAGAGGAAGTGGGCAAGCTCACCTTATAGAGAACTTAACTGGGGTTTGTAATTCGTATACACTTCTTACCCAGCAGAAACAGCTTACTGAACACCCCTTGGGTGGCTGGATAATGTGCTAGCGACTGAAACCATCTCTGCGACTTAAGCTTCTCTGGTGCATAGCACCCCGCATGCTTCTCCAGAATCCCGTTTGGAGGGGCCAAGCAAGTCCAATATAGATATGTTTACACTGAAGCCATCAGTTTTGTTTCTTACATCGTTTGTAAACAGCAGTATTATCCTGGAACTTGTTTCCTACAAAACTGTAAGATAAGGATAAAATCCCATCCACCTGAATTGCTGAGAAACCTAAGTGGTGGTGTGACCCACCGGAGCCCTGTGGAGTGGCGGACTCTGGGGAGTGGCTGATCAGTGAGATTCTCACAGCAATGTGAGGCATCCTCCTCGCAGAAATGCATTTACAGATGTTGCTGTATCCCCTGACCTGGCCTACAAGGACAGAACAGCCCTGGGGGCCACGTCCCCTCCCTGTCTTGTCTGCCACTTGCCCACCTTGGCTGTCCATGCACCCGTAGCTGTGACCATGGGCGGTGGCACCAGCTCAGACTTCACCCCGTTGCAGCGGGCAGGATGTTACACTGAGCTGATGTGAGATTGTTCATGAAGCTGCAGATCTTAGTGCTATTTGGGCTTCTAACAGCACAGAGGAGGATTCTGAAGTGAGAGGGAAATTGGCTTCATGTAGGAGCAAGGAGGAAAGTGTTTTATTTTACTAAGAAGATTTTACTGGAAGACCAATCCCGAAACGGCCCTTGCTTCAGCCACAGCTGCTGGGATGTCCTCAGGCCTCCCCTGTCTTGTCTGCATGTCTTCTTGTTGCCGTCGGGACAGTGGGGTCCCCGGAAACAGTCCAAGGCCCTGGGGTGAGGGATTTAAATTTTTTTACTTCCCTCAGACCTCAGACCGTGTGGGGTTTTTTTTCTTTTTCTTTCTTGTTCACGGGCATTTGATTAAAAGTTTGTGTTTAAAGAGCTGAACTTCACATCAGTTTTACTTATCAGTTTGAAAGACATTGAGATCTAAACACGGCTCTGCCCAAGACCTCTGCCAAGCAACCCTGTCTGTCTGTCTGTCTGAAGGGACGGGAAGGTGGAGAAACTGCAGGTACTGACCTGTCTCTAAGCCACTGAGGGCAGCCGTCCAGTGTCCTCAGGACCCCATGGCTCCAGCTGCTGACAGATGGGAAACGTCTGGCCTCCATCACCCGGGTCGGCCCTGACAAGGATCTGTAATGGGGGCAGGGAAGGGGGTGGATGAGAAAGTAGGAAGTGGATGCTGGGCAGCGAGGTGCAAATTGACGGCAGAGCCCAGCCCGACAGCACCTTTGATGGATGAAAGGACATTGTTAACAAGCCTTTAAAGTTTCTCATTAATGTTTTTTTTCACTGAAAAAAAAGCCACCAGAAAAAAATTCCACATGGACAGTAATTAAGATCGATCCCGTACAGTATGGTATCAATGTTAGGAGCCTTTAGGAAAAAATTATCCACCCTCCTATTAAAGACTTATTTTCAAGCTGCCATTTTCCAGGCTGTTGAAAGTCCCTGGCAGTATGGGGACCTGGGCAGTCAGGCACGTTCCACAGATGTGATGTGGTCGGCCTCACAGGTAATGTTCCTGCTGTGGCCTGAGGATGCAGAGTGGAGCCCCCGAGCTTTAGTTGTCGCGGACTCTGATGCAGTCGGGCGAGGAAGGGTGGGGAAGGATCTGATGGATCTGCTGCCATGGAGAAGCTGGAGTTCTTCTCAGCTCTGAGTGAGCCCCAAGGAATGCGTCTGAGCTGAGTGCATGTGGTGCCCATGGTTCTCACCAGAGATGCTCAAGCCCTTGGGCGAGGGGGCCGTCTCTTCTTGTTTCTACCCAGAGGCTGGGCCAGCCCCCCCGTTATACACATGGCACCACACACGGGCATACCCAACGGTTCTTTCCAAGTCTTCGAGTTATATGTCACTGCTGTTCGGACCCCGGACACTGGCGGAGCGCATGCTTCCAGGTTGATTTGTTGACCCACATTGAGGAAACCCACCTGGAGAAAGTATCAAGGTCGTAACGTTAAGCAACATGCGATATTGTGCAAAAAGGATTGTGTGTTGTGATTGCCATGGCTATGAGGAGAAGTGGATGCACGTGTGAGACTTGGCTGGTGACGAGGAAGCATGTATGGAGCATGGAATCAGGTCCTGAGCAAGCAGGCGGTCCTCCAGGGTGGCGGAATTGGCCCTGGGTCCCCGCCCAAAGGCTGCTCCGCTCTGGGCCTTGGTGGGAAAGCTCTGCCCTCTAGGCTGGCCTCTGAGAGGGCTTTGGTGCAAGACGGGGACCATCACCTTCCTGTCACTGCCCACTTTCTAACCAGACAAGGAGGGTGTCTGTACCTGGCGCTAACCCAGGGTTTGGGGGACTGCCTCCCATCAGACAGAGAAGGCTTCGTTTCTCAGCAGCTCCAGGCTTTAATTCACTCCCAGGATGTGTTTCTTTTGGGGGTAAAACAGTCCCCACAGAGAGTTAAATTTTAGGAAGCCATGAGATCCTTCCAGATGAAAGGCATCGTGTAAGTGTATGGTACTGTTACTGAGCAAAAGCCCCAGTGCTCCTAGGTGTGGCAACGAGACGCCTGCACTCACCGGGCACCACCCAGCCGGGGCGGGCGCTCCCCGGGACTGGCAGGTTCTCCAGGTGCCTCCTTCCTCTTGCAGCTTTGCTCACTTTGTCGATTTTCAGGAAGGGGAATTTTAAATGTCCCCCCAGTCCTGAAGAGAGTGAACAGCATCTTCAGGAGGAGGCCTCACCGTCATCATTACCACACTGGCCATAAACCAGAGACCCTGCTGGAGAAACCCTCTGCAGGCCTTGGAAGCCTCACACGTCCCAGTTACGGGCAGTGCAGCCGTCGCCTCCAGAGAAGATTCCTCTGCAATGGGAAAGTGTTTGTGAAATGGGGCAGGGTTTACATAATTGGTGTGAGCCTGAGCACACCTGGCACACCTGTGTCCTCTGCATACACCTGCCTGGGTGCCAATGCTGCTTGCAGGTGGTTTTGGAGAAGGTGCAGGCCTGGCTTCCATATGGCACATGGTGGCTTTTCTAAGACTGTTCACATGTCCCCCAGTGAGGAGTGGCCCTGGCCCCTTTTTCCTGTAGATTACCGACACCGCTGGAGGGCCCGTGAGGATCCTTCTGTCCCTGCAAGGTGTGGCCTGCTGGGGTGTTCCTCCAAGGTGTGGCCTGCTGGGGCGGGTCCTGCCAAGTCTTCATCTCCATCACCGCTCAGCAGCGTGTAGCCTGATGTGGGAGGCGCCCAGGAGGGGAAGCAGAGACATCTTGCCTTTCTCTAAAAGCCACTCCAGTGACCAAGAGGTAACTTGAAATCATGGGCACAGACACCCATAAATCATCACAGCTAAGCCGGCCCCCAGCCCCCTCCCAAGGGGTCTTCTGCTGGCACCACCACCACCCAGAAGGAGAGGTGGGTTGCCGAGTGGGCTGCTTTGGCCCGGCTCCACCAGGGGTGGGAGACACTTGCCAGGTCCAGAGCCGCGGCTGACCCTGGAACTGGGAGGGGAGCTGTTTTGCAGTTGTCAAACCCAGTATCTGCCATGTGAAGCTCCCTGCCCCACACTTTGTAATTCAAACCTCATCTGGGCAGGCATCCCTGAAATGCACCTTTCCCAGAAGTCTTGCTTTTTCCAGAACTTAAGTATTCTCACTCAGGGAGCTGTCTCCTAAGCCACCATTCTGGAGTGCTTTCTTGGGAAAAAAGCCTTTCTTGGACTCTGCATGGTGGCCCTGGGGACTGGCACTCACCTCCCCTGAGCCCCTTGCTGGAGACAGCAGAGTAGCCCGACCAAGGGCTCCTCCCACCTGACCAGACGGGCCATCCACCAGCGCACCCAAGGCTGGACTCCAGCCTTCAGGGAGCCTCGGGTCCAGGTGAGTACATGGAAGAGAATCCCTGAGCCAGACCTGGGACGTTCTGGAACACTCTGGAGCTAGCTCTCCTGCAAGAGCTGTGGGCTGGGAGTTGGCACCACCAATTCCATGGAGAAGTTGGCCTGGTAGTGGCTGTGGAGCTCTGGAACAGGAGGCCCCCAAGGGGCTGCACGCCAGTGCACAGACTGCCTCTCTCATTGCTGATGGGTGAAGCAGACCCTTGGGACAGAAGGACCCTGTGCTCCCCCGCCCCCCAGGCCAGGATCGGGTGGCTGTCATCAGAAGGCCCCACTCCAGGGTGTCACTGTCAGCTTCCTGGGTCCCCAGCAGGCTTTGATCCTTCCCCCACAGCCACAGAGGGTGGGCCTTCCTCACCCACAGGAGCCTTGGCGGGCAGTGTTCCCACCATGTGAGGTCCCCCAGGGCGCTAACTCCCCCGCCCTTTGGCTGCCGTCCTCCAGCAGCAGGAGTGGAGAGCAGCCCTGCTCCACAGCAGCCGTGGCCAGAGGCATTCTAGCCACCCGAGCAGGAAGTTCACAGCCCCGTCTTGACTCTAGGTTAGCCGAACATAAGACCACCGTGGGCCACCGGCTGCCTCCACCTCCCGCTCCCCCCAGGCGGCCACACCCAGCACATGGTCTGCAGAGGCCCCAGTGAGCGGAACTGGGGGAACAAGGACCTGAGGAACTGGAGAGAAGCCCCTTTCCCAAGAACCTGCACAGTAAGCATGCTCTTGGGGCCCCCGCAAGGCCACTGGAGGAGACAGCCGGGCTCTGGCCACCCCAGATCTGCAGGGGTCGCTGCCTTCACTCTGACATGGAAGCGTGGCTCATAGGGCTCAAGGAGCAGGCAACAGGGAGCAGCCATGGAACCCCAGTCCCTGGGCTCCTGCATGCACTGAGAGCCTGGCAGGGTGGGTGGTGGGAGAAAGTACCCAGAGGTGACGGGGGAGAGGGACGAAGGCCTCAGGCGAGCTCTGATGTCCCGGCCAGGGCACTGGGCCCAGTTCAGGGCTTTGCAGGCTTCTGTGTACCCTGTATGGCTGGGTTTTAGGCCAGGACTGTGACCTGTGGTAGAAGGTCCAGAGTATCTGAGGACATCCAATCCCAGAATCTGCCTGATCCGGGGATGCCAGGCCTGAGTGAGCATGCCCAGAAGCCAGAGGGAATCCTGGTGTCTGTAGCCCTGACCGAGTATCAGGCGTTTTCCCGAGGCACACTTGGGCCTCCCAGGAATGCCCTTCAGCTGCAGGGATGCAGCCCTGGACAGCATGCACAGGTTAAATCCAGAATGTTGAGACAGGTAAAAAGAAGGGCCATGGCCATGTCAGCTGCTGGTGCTCACAGACATTCCTCTAATAAACTGTGACAATGAGGATGGCAGATGAGATGTAGGATGTTGTGGTTCGGGCCTGGGAGAGGTCGAGGCTGGTGGCCCCACAGATGGGCTGGTTCTTTTCGTCACCTTTTAATGATTGCATCTGTGGGGTGAGCATGTTCCTCTCGACCTTCTGCTGTGTCCCCCTCTGGACCAAAGCCTGAAGTGGGCTGGGCCTCTTCCTGTGAGGCCTCCTGCCGGGACCCGCCTTGCTTCTAAGATGGAGGGACATCTTCCCCTGACTCGGGAGGGCCAGGTCCTGCCACTTGGACGGGAGGCCACTGCATGGAGCCAGGTCCTGCCACTCAGAGCGGGGGACCAGTGCATGGAGCCAGGGTGGTAAATGTGGGCCTCCCTGACCCGACCTGCCCAGGGAGGTCCTCGGTGTTCATGTCTGCAAAATGGCAATGGGGGAGCTTGCCTCAAAAGAGTGATAGAAGTAGCAAGAGACTTCAAAGATCTTTGAAAAATTTACAAGGCACAAAAAAAAATACAGTCATCAGAAAAAACTCTCCAAGGCACATGCAAAGAAGTATGGCCAAGGATATGGTATGCATAGCATAACCAAAGTTGTGTTATGTAAAGAAATGGGATCAACCCAGCGACCCAGCAATGAGAGACTGGATACATCCACTGGAAACATTCAGTAGAATGGGTGTGATCTCAGCCTATTTGTCTTCTCACGGGAAGAGGCCCATCCCTACAGAGTGGTAAGGGAGAAGAGTTGATGCAAAATGATATGTAAGGCATGTGCCCGGGTGCGATGCCCAGAAACAGGCCAGAGCTCATTACCCGTCTCCGGGTGAGGGGATTACAAGCAGTTTCCCTTCTTTATACCTAGCTATGCAGGTGTGTGTATACAAACACACATACACACACACACATATACTGTACACACTACCTAAGGAGGGAGGAACAAAGGAAGGAAGGAAGGAATCTCAGGTTTTTTAAATGCAGCCTGTAACATATGTGAAGGTTTTTAAAATTTGCTTTTCATTTCTATTTTTATTTTAGATTCAGGGGAGGCATGTGCAGGTTTGTTACAAGGGTGTATTGCATGATGCTGAAGTTTGGGCTTCTATCGATCCTGTCACCCAGATAGTGAACATCTGTATCCAATAGGAAGTTTTTCAGCCCTTACCCCCTCTTCCCTCCCTTTGGAGTCCCCAGTGTCTGTTGTTCCCATCTTTATGTCTGTGTGTACCCAAGACTTAGCTCCCACTCATAAGTGAGAACATGTGGTATTTGGATTTCTGTTCTTGCATTAATTTGCTTAGGAGCATGGACTTCAGCTGCCTCCATGTTGCTGCAAAGACGTGGTTTTCTTCTTTTTTATGGCTGCATACGTATCCATGGTGTATACGTACCAAATTTTCTTTATCCAGTCCACTGTTGATGGACACCTAGGTTTATTACATGTCTTTGCTATTGTGAATAGTGCTGCAATGAGCATAGGGGTGCATGTGTCTTTTCAGTTGAACAATTTATTTTCCTTTGAGTAGATACCCAGTGACAGGATTGCTGGGTTGAATGGTAGTTCTGTTTTAAGTTCTCTGAGAAATCTCCAAACTGCTTCCCACAGGGGCTGAAGCAATTTGCGAGGAATCTCTATTTTTTAAAAAGAAAGCTCAAGAGAGAGGAAGCAGCAGACCCCCTCCACACAGCGTAGACCCCCAGGACCCACATGAGGAACACAGTTCTCGATTTGAAGAGACCAATTCCCAAGGAGGTTTATAAGAAGAAATACCTGTTAGTGTTCATTTACTGTCTCAGGAAGACCCCGGAGTCTGAGAAGTGGTCTTTGAAGTAGTTGGTTCATAAGTTATTGACCGAGGGTCTAGGGATGGAGGAAGCTGTGCCTGGCCAGCTCCGTGGCTGTGTTCTCCGGGGAAGAGTTATCATTTTGTTAAGATGTTACTCTAAAGGATGCTTTTAAGGAAATGTCCAGAATGTAGACAGAAACTAGCATCTGCCCTCAGAGAGTGAGCACCACCCAGGATTGCAAAAGCGCTCTCATCCCAGGTACACAAGAGCCTCTGTTTGTCTTATGGCTTTTATGATTTTAAATGACCTGAGGTATGCACGCGTGACAGCAGATTCATGGGGGCTGCAGAAACCCCTTGAGAAGAGAGGTATGTTGTCTCTGCACCTCCTGTACGCAGGTTGTGTCGGGGGTTTCCTAACCTGGGGGGCAGAGGAGGTGGCCTTTGGTCTGAGTGTGTTCAGTGCATGCGCATTACAACCTCACGTCTCTCCTTCCAGCAGCCCGGCTCAGGGGCCGCGTAGGAAGCCATGGAGGCGTAGCGTTTCTCTCTAGCACCAGTGCCCTCCCGTAGTCCGGGCTGCCCAGGGATGTGCGGAACTGGACACCAGCGGCTGGACCCTGAGGGGCAGCTGTGGGGGCCAAGAGGACACACGGAGGTTTTTCACCTGTGTGGAGAAAACACTCAGGGAATGGGGGAAGGAGAGTCGGTTTTTAAATTTCATTTTTGCAGATTCTGCCTCGTTGTGACTGCCATTGTTATAACTCTTGTTTCTGTTGAGAAAGTGGCGGAAGGATTTCAGAAGGACAGAGAGTGAGTTTGGTAGCGAGTTCAGAGATCACCAGCCAGCTTCATTTACTCTTCTTCCTGAAAGCAGCACTGGGCAAGTGTTGCTCTAAACCCCTTGGTCGCAAGGGCCGGTCCCAGCCCTGTGAGAGCTGCCTGGGGTCCACACTTTCCCAGCCCCTTCTCAGTTTGTCTGCTGGGTGCCAGACAAGCCGAGGCCAGATGCTGGGAACTCTGACAGCCCCTGATTTGTGCTGATTTCCTTTCCTGGGTCCCCACTGGAGCCTGTCCTAGCTCAAGGCCTCCTCGTGGAGCTTCCTGGAGCTGGGAGCACACGAGCAGGAGGATCTTCAAGGCCAGGGAGATGGAAGTGCACACAGCAGAGACGCCGTCTCACACCTGCAGAGGACAAGGTCAGCAGGTTTCAGAAGCCCCCAAAGAAATGCAGAAAGCCCAGACCGCGGGGCAGCACGGCCACCATGCCAGCTACTAAAGTCACCTCGATAAGGTCAGGAGGTGTTTCTTTTCTTATCCCTCAATGCTTTTTGTGAAGATGAAGCTTTCAGCCATGGAAGACGTGAAGCCCGTGGGCACGCAGGCCTCATGTGCTTCTGAAGCAGTGGCTTTCCACGCTGCTGCTGTCTTCAGTGGACGTGCAGGCCTGGCAGGAGTCTTTGGACACAGCGCGCCTGCTGCCTCTGCCCTGCCTGCACACTGGGAATGCCGACACCCATGTCCCTGGCTGGTGGTCCTCACGGTGTCCGGCAGCCCACAAGAAGCAGTGGGTGTTGGGGGAACATAGACGGCCTATTTTCAGCCACTTAAAGGGAAAATCAGCTCAAAAATCAACAAAAAATTTTGTTACGACACACTATACATAATTTCATCAGAAAATCAAGTTACACATAATATACAAAGCCATTCGGAGTCCCCCGATAGCACTGAGAAGACCTGAGCATTGCATCTTGCAGCAGCTGCTGAATCCCTTCCTCCCTCTCTAAAAAGGGAGCAACATCAAAACACTCTCCTTATGCGCCTGACTTTAGAACGCCAAGACGGTTGCCACGCTGTGTTTGCCTAGGACCCAGCCAGTGCAAGCTGCTCTGAAGCTCAGCTCCTTCCTAGCACAGGGCTACACACTGCCTACCGCCCTCCAGTGTGGGCGTGAGTGCCTATGTGGTCGTTTATGTCAAGGGCTGGATGCTCTGACCACGATGCTGCATGACCAAGTTCCCAAACATACGAACCAACGTCTGGGCCTCAGTGTGTCTTAAGACCAAGGGCCCGAGATGGCACCGGGTGTATCAGCATTGGCGCTGAATTCCAGCGCGTGGTTGAAAAAGCCGAGCATGGGTTCTGCTCAGCTGCTGGAGGGAGGTGGCCGGCTCCTGCACAGTCTCCAGGCCAGGAGGACTCGAGCCAAGCTGAGAACACTCATTTATTTGAAGCTGCTGCTGCTTTGAGACACAGAATGACACATCTAAATAGTACAGCACCAAGAGGTATGTAGCTGCCTGTACTTTTCTGAGCAAACATCTGACTGCTGTGCCAGGAAGCAATGTGACAGGTATTCTGTAGTTTCAAGCAAATTGGTCTCAGATGTAGATGAACAGATTTTCACAAGGAAAGGATGGAAGTTTGTCATGTGCTAGGCCTGAGCCTGCCGGGTGCTACAAGTTCATTTGTTCCTGGCTAAGGATGGAAGCGCCATCTCCTCCCCCTCTGCCTTCTCCTCTTCCCCCTCTCCCTTCTCCTCTTCCCCTCTCCCCCCTCCCTTCTCCTCTTCCCCCTCCCTTCTCCTCTTCCCCCTCCCTTCTCCTCTTCCCCCTTCCCCTCTTCCCCCCTCCCTTCCCCTCTTCCCCCTCTGCCTTCTCCTCTTTCCCCTCTCCCTTCTCTTCCCCTGCTCCCTTCTCCTCTTTCCCCTCTCCCTTCCCCTCTTCCCCCTCTCCCTTCCCCTCTTCCCCCTCCCTTCCCTCTTCCCCCCTCCCTTCCCTCTTCCCCCCTCCCTTCTCCTCTTCCCCCCTCCCTTCTCCTCTTCCCCCCTTGTCCTCTTCCCCCCCTTGTCCTCTTCCCCCCCCCTTCTCCTTTCCCCCTCCCTTCTCCTCTTCCCCCTCTCCCTTCTCCTCTTCCCCCTCTCCCTTCTCCTCTTCCCCCCTCCCTTCTCCTCTTCCCCCCTCCCTTCTCCTCTTCCCCCTCTCCCTCTCCTCTTCCTCTCCCTCCTCCAGGAAGGCTCCCCAGAAGCTCCACTCCGTGAGCAGGTCCCCTGGCTTGCCTCGGCTGGCATGGACTTCCATCATGCAGGTTCCGACCCCCAGGCTGCAGTGGAGCCATCGTGGCCTTCAGGTTTCAGTGCTCAGAGAGACAGTGCCACATTTGGGCCCTGCCTTTGCAGAAGCCCCACAGATTGGGAACCTTTGGCCCATTGCAGTGGGGAGTGGGGGATGGAGCAGTCATGCTCGGTTCAGGATCAGAGTCCAGCTCATCTGCTTTACAGACAGCGTCTTGTGTGAGCTGGATAACCTCTCCATGCCTTGGTTTCTGTAGTGGATTGAATGGGGGCCCTCAGAGAGGTCTACATTAAATCCCTGGAACCCATGAATGTGATCTTATTTGGAAAAAGGGCCTTAGCAGATATGATTAAGTTAAGGAGCTCAAGATGAGATCATGCTGGATTATCCTGGTGGGTCCTAAATCCAATGACAGTTGCCCTTATAATAGAAAAGGGCTGGATGCAGTGGCTCACGCCTGTGATCCCAATACTTTGGGATGCCAAGGCAGGAGGATTACTTAAAGCCAGGAGTTCAAAACAGTCTGGGCAACTTAGCAAGACCTTGTCTCTTTAAAAAATAATTTAAAGATTAGCCAGGCAGGTGGCACACACCTGTAGTCCCAACTACTCAGAAGGCTGAAGATGGAGGAGGATCACGTGAGCCCAGGTGGTCAAGGCTGCAGTGAACTAGGATCACGCCACTGCACCCCAGCCTGGGCGACAGAGCAAAACCCTGTCTCCAAAAAGAGAAAAGGAGAAGACACAGACACAGTGGAGAAAGCCATGCAAAGACAGAGGCCGAGATGGAAGTGATGGCAGCCACCAGCTGAGAAACACCTGGAGTCACCAGCAGCTGGCGGGGGGGAAGGAGACTGCTCCCCTCGTGCCTTTGAAGGGAGTCTGGCCCCACCAGCACCTGATTACAAACTTCTGACCTCCAGAACTGTAGAAGACGTTTCTGCTGCTTTCTTCCCCCCGGTTGGTGGAATTTGTTGCGGCAGCCCCAGGAGCTCCTGCAGCCACCTCACCTGCAGAACAGGGACGGCAGCGGCCACCCTCATGAGGCCATGCCCAGGTCGCAGTGAAAGCGACCTGGCTTCCTGGCACGTGCTGAGCGCTCAGATTGTGGTGGCAGCTTCAGGTTAGATTTTTGCATCAGACAAGCCCAGATTCCAGTCCCTAATTCCTAGCTGTGGGACCCTCAGGGATGTATTTGCTCTCAAAAGCCACAGCTGCCTCACCTGAGGAAAAGCAGGCAAGTGTCCACCCTGCAAGTCTTCGGCGTTTAATGGAAAGTTCTTTCCGTTGCCCGTGTAATGTGTCTGTCATTTCACGTTACAGGGGTAATGCCCAGACTGCTGACTTCGGTACCCTAGGCCGTCCCTGAAGGGTGGGGAATTCATGCGGCCTCTTTTCTGGGTGGAAAGCTGTTGAAAATGGAGGTTCATGGGATTGTGGTGTACACCCAGCATGGGTGTGTAACATCACAACGGGGTCTTTGACAAACCTATAACTGGGGTTGCAGCTTAAGGTGGCCACCCTGCGAGACTGTGCCCTATGCCAGGGACACTCAGAAGGGCCTCTCTGACAGCAAATGCCAGGGGCATTTATGAGCCACATTTTTAAAAGCAGCAACAAATAAGGATTCCCGAAGCCCACGCCCCCCATCAGCTAGGCCTGCCTCTGATGTCCATGACAACATTCACAGCTAAGCTTGGTCACTGGGGACGTGTCTTTGCTCAAAAACAGCAAGGTACATTTTTAATACTAATGGCATCAAAATGAATCTTAAAGCCACTATAAATAAAGCATTGTAGGGCCAGTGCAACAACAGACATAAGTAGATCAGTGGAGCCAACTAGCCCATCCAGAAACAGCCATGGGTCTGTGGAATCTCAGGATGTCATCATACGGCATTTCAGTTCAGTGGGGAAAGGAGTCATTTAATACATGGTGTCAGGACAAACTGGCCAAGCTATTTGGAAATAATGCAATTCCAGAAACCTTAGGGTTCTAAACATTTGTTAAATTGGGTTTTAATTGTTACTGTATCAGCAGAAAAAAGGAGAAACATGCCTCCGTGTCTGCATTTGCAGGAAGCATCTGAGAACATGGCAAGAACTCAGAAGCTGGCCGGGCGCAGTGGCTCACGCCTGTAATCCCAGCACTCTGGGAGGCCGAGGCGGGCAGATCACAAGGTCAGGAGATCCAGACCATCCTGGCTAACACAGTGAAACCCCTTCTCTACTAAAAACTACAAAAAATTAGCCGGGCGTAGTGGCGGGTGCCTGTAGTCCCAGCTACTTGGGAGGCTGAGGCAGGCGAATGACATGAACCCGGGAGGTGGAGCTTGCAGTGAGCCGAGATTGCGCCACTGCACTCCAGCCTGGGCAACAGAGCGAGACGCCGTCTCAAAAAAAAAAAAAAAAAAAAAAAAAACAAAACTCAGAAGCCATAAAGGAGAAGGTTGACTTGCCTGACCTCATGAACCTGTTGGAAACAGAAGACAAATGGTACCCTAGGAGAAACCATTGGCAACATGTCAGACAGAAAGATTGTGTCCACAATATATAAAAAAATTCTGCAAATCAATAAGGAAAAGGCAAACCACCCAGAAGATAGATGAGCAAGGAATATAGACAGGCACTTCGTAAAGGGAAACATACAAGCAGCAACTGGAAGCCTCTAGAAAGAGCAGCAGAAGGACCCAGTGAGCTTGAGAGTGATCACCTGGAGTGACCTCCAAGAGATCTCCCACCTCACGAGTGATCGTAGCATGACAAATTAAAGCAGGAGATAGCATTTTGTTGTGATCTGGGTGAAAAATGCAAATGATGTGTAATTCTTTGTCCACAGTGTAGAGGAGGGGCAGGCATTCACTGTTGGTAGTAATGTTGTCATGTTTTTGGAGGGTAGTGAGGCAGTATTTATTAAAATGGCAAATGGCTATGCCGTTTGATCAAACAATTCCACTTTTAGGAATCTATTCTACAGAGCTATTTCCATGAGTATATAAGGCTGTAGCTACAAGGATACACATGGCACCATTGCTTGTAACAGCAACAAATGGGGAACAGCATAAATGTCCCATGGGCATGGGGTTGGCTGGATACATCCCAGTAAATATGTCCACACGACACGGAACAATTCTGCTATTAAACGTGGTAGAGTAGACCTCTATTTACTGACATAGGAAGGTAGTCATGACTCACTGCTGAGTGAAAAAGGCATATAAGAAAACATCAGGCCGGGTGTGGTGGCTCACGCCTGTAATCCCAGCA
The DNA here is from genome assembly GCF_006542625.1 of Nomascus leucogenys. Taxonomy (NCBI): domain Eukaryota; kingdom Metazoa; phylum Chordata; class Mammalia; order Primates; family Hylobatidae; genus Nomascus; species Nomascus leucogenys. The sequence continues at coordinate 3,782,682 of NC_044383.1, read as the reverse complement.
CTTTGGGAGGCCGAGGCGGGCAGATCACGAGGTCAGGAAATCAAGACCATCCTTGCTAACATGGTGAAACCCCGTCTCTACTAAAAATACAAAAAAAAAAATTTGCTGGGCATGGTGGCAGGCACCTGTAGTACCAGATACGTGGGAGGCTGAGGCAGGAGAATGGCGTCAACCTGGGAGGCAGAGCTTGCAGTGAGCCAAGATCGCACCATTGCACTGCAGCCTGGGTGACAGAGCAAGACTCTGTCTCAAAAAACAAACAAACAAAAAAAATCAGGTACGATCTGTGGTGTTTTATTAAACTAAATTTTAAATTGTGCTTACAGACATAAAATTGTGGAAGAGAGATCATCAAATTCTTTGCAGGAAGACATCTTAGTGGGAGTTGGAGAATTGGAGAGAATTGCTTTGGTTGTGTGCATATGTGTGAGTGAGTTGGGGAGAATTACTTTGGTGTATGTGCCTATGTGTGAGTGAGTTGGGGAGAATCCTTTGGTTGTGTGCCTGTGTGTGAGTGAGTTGGGGAGAATCGCTTTGGTTGTTGCTTGTGTGAGTGAGTTGGGGAGAGTTGCTTTGGTATGTGGGCCTGTGTGTGAGTGAGTTGGGAAGAATTGCTTTGATTGTGTGTCTGTGAGTGAGTGTGTCTGTGTGCGTGTTGTGTGGCTTTTCAGAGTTATTCAACTCTTATAAAAATGTCTGTATTTATTTTCTAAGAAAGAAATAGTTGTTATCACTTTGAAAATATGATCCATGATTCTGTTTTAAAACTATATATATGGCCATGTTGTAACATTTTTTAAAAAGACCATCTGCAGAGCAGGGTGCTTCAGTGATTATCTTAGCACGAGGAAATCACTTCATTTTTTTGTGTGCTTAACTGTATATTATCAATTTTTGCAATGGAAATGCATTATGTTTGTAATCATAAAAGAACACACTTACTGGGTGAAGAGGTAGGACCCTGACACATGTACTAAGAAGACAGCATGGGCCCACGCATCCGACCACGCAACTGGTGTCACGTGCTTGACCAGCCGTTTTATCAGCTTTGCCTCTCCACTTGCAGGGCGGCTGAGCATGAATACTCCAGGTGAGGTCATGCCCAGCCTGTCATCAGATAGCACATCAACATAAATGCAGTATCACTTCAGGGCTGTGAGGTCTCAGAGGGAGGGGAAAGGGTGAACTAGAAAATCAAGAGGGGCTTCCTGAAGGAGGTGGCAATCAAACTGCATCAGCTGGAGCTGGGCAGGACATAGAGGGCATCTTGAGTAAAAGAAGCAACTGGACTCCAGGGAAGAGGAGAGGAGGGCCCAGGTGCCACGGCCCTTACAAGACAAGACTCGGGGACTGGAGGGCCAGGCTGGGAGAGGGCAGACCCCTTTGCCACGAGCACAGGCAATGTGGGGCCAGTTCTTAGTGACATTTCAGACAGTGACCAGTCAGAGGACAGCAGGACGTGGTGGTCATCTACCCTCTGCCACAGGGGACACAGTGGGCCCAGCACCCCGGCCACATGTGATGGAGCCTCCAGGCCTGCCCAGCACCTACTGCCCTGGGACAGGCTCTCTTTCAAGTCAGCTCCTCTGTCCAGGAAGCATCTGAGAGGCCCTGTGGTCCTGGCCAAGGAGGCAGGCCGTAAGGAGGGCAGGCCCGAGGACCCAGGTGTGGGCACACTCCGTGTGGAGTGGTCTCTGAGGCCAGACCCGCGGTTCCTGTTTCCTGTGCCCTGGGGACCCAGAGAACAGAAGACGGATGGGCGCTGCAGCAGGGGGGGGCAGGCCTGAACCCGGCTCGAGGAAAGCTTGCCTTCTCGTCTAGAGTCCCCGTGTTTTACATAATTAGGTAAGTCACTTAATGTCGCTGTGTCTTGTTAGAGAAGCTACTAATCCTTAGAGCTAACAGAACTAACTAATTAGTGTAGAACACTTGGAAAATATAAGAAATTCAGATGTAGAGTGTAATTTCCTGGTCCTCCCGGCATTGACGCTCGCACGGTGTCCCTGGTAGAGCCGCGGGCCTGGCTGCATCAAGGAGGGATGGGTCTTGGAGGTGGTGGCATAACTGAGACACCTGTTCTGAAGCCCCAGGGCTGCCGACCACGCACCCTGCCCTGTTTAGCCGGCTGTAGGCCACGTGGGGACAACAAAAAGGGAACTATCCAGGGGCCATCTGCCTTGCTACCCCGGCACCTTGAGGCAGGGACAGCCGGGGCAGGGGACCGTGGGCTCAGAGCCTGTTGGAGCCACAGGGAGGTGCTGAGATGGCCTGAGGGCCGGAGCTTCCCCCTGGGAGTGCCTGGGCTTCCACGGACTGGTGGTGGCCGAGGTCAGGGGAGCTGGCTGTGGCAAGCCCCGGGTTTGGCTCTGAACACTGCCCATGACTGGCCGCGCCTCAGCAAACCTGCTTTGCCCTCCACCTTCTCTTCTCTGAAATGGAGCTGATGACGCCGCCTCGCAGCTCCTCCAGAAGGTAAAGACGGGATTGCGGGACACCTGGCACACAGCCTGGCGGATGGCACTCACCGCTGTGTTCCTCTGTGACGGAGAACCGCAGAACTTCCTTCACAGTTGGCGAGCTGCTCAGAAACGATATCCAAGTCCGAGGCTCGGCCTTCACTCGCTCCAAGCTCCAACGGCACCTGCAGCCACCTGCAGGGTGTGCCTTTTCCTCTAGTATTATTGGAAATAAGGTAGACGATCAAGTGTTCACTTCCTAAGGATGTATGGAGCTGTCGGCAAATCATTAATCTCTCTTTAAACCATGGTGACAATATTTACGTTTAAGATCAAGATGATGATTATCTGAAGAACTCCCCTGGAAGCTCTTCTCACAACTGGAAAAACACAGCAGCCAGTTAGCAGAGCCACGTCCCAGGCCAGAATAACTGCCTGGCAGTCCACGGGGCCGGGAGTCTACCGGGTGTTGGCGTGGGGAGCCGCGCTTTCCGGCAGAGGCTGGAGGGCTGCTGTTGGCAGAGTAGATGGAGCCGCTCGGGGCACAGCATTCTGGCCCAACCTTGCAGGAATGTGGTTCTGACAAACCAGCTGGAGAAAAGCATTTCTGAAAAGAACTGTTTTAAGTTATTAAAAAAAAAAATCATGGGCCAGGTATGGTGGCTCATGCCTGTAATCCCAGCACTTTGGGAGGCTGAGACGGGTGGATCATCCGAGGTCAGGAGTTTGAGACCAGCCTGGCCAAGATGTTGAAACCCCATTACTACTAAAAATACAAAACATTAGCCAGGCATGATGACATGCGCCTGTAGTCTCAGCTACTCAGAAGGCTGAGGCAGGAGAATAGTTTGAACCTGGGAGGCAGAGGTTGCAGTGAGCCGAGATCACGCTACTGAACTCCAGCTCAGGTGACTGAGTGAGACTCTATCTCAAAGAAGAAAAAAAAAAGAAAACAGAATTTGTGCCCAAATGGTGCAGAAAACAACTGAGCCACAACAGAAATGAAAAGCCAGGTAGTGGGTGTGCTGGACACGGCCTGGCCAGGCCTTGGTTCCGAGAGAGAGCCTCCGTGCCGTCCAGCACTGGGGGAGATGTCCTCTAGAAGCTGCTCATTTCAGTCTTTTGCGCTCCTCATGCTGCCATCAAGCCTGAATGATCAGCCCAGGACTCTCGAGGGGGTCCTTTCTGCAGGCTGAACACCTTGGCGTGGTCTGATCAGGCCACTTTCCTCGTGTTGGTCTCTACGTCTAGGCACTGGCGTCTTTAGCAAGTGTTTTAGGAAACAGGTAACATCACCAACAAAAGCCAACATGTCTGCTGTTGATCAAGCACCTCCACATATATTGACACCCCTGACGCCCACAACATCCTATTAGATACTGTATCTCCGCCGCGCCAGGACAGGTAAGTGCTTTGCCCCAAATCACCTCACTTGTCACCAGGATGTCTAGACCAGGGCCTGAGGCCATCACCCCAACATCTGTGCTGATCCCACTAGGTAAAGACGCCCCTTCCTTATCATTCTAGAGTCAAGCCTAGATCCCCTACAAATACCCATGCACACTTAGAGCTCACTCTGGTTAAATGTTCCAAGAAGGATGTTGGATGGTCACTTGGTATCATCCCATGGAGTTGAGGATACACCCGCCCTCTAAGCAGCCATTCCTCTCCCGAGCACGTTCCCCTAAAGAAGCTCTGCATGTGTGCACAGGCACCAGCTGCAGGAGTGCCATCCACAGCACAACTGTTTGTGAAAAACCGTAATCAACCCAAACATCTGTATGGAGAAAAATGAAGAAATGCAGAGTGGCATGTTCATATGATGAAATGCTATGCAGCTGAGAACATGAACAATTGGAGCCATAAGCTATAGCAGGAATGAAGCTGAGAGATTTGAAGGGTCAACCAAGTAAGCTGTAGAAGATTACATGTGGTGGAAGACTAGTTTATAAATCTCACAGACAAGCCTTAAAGAAAATGTATCTCTTGAAATAAATGTACACACACAATTATACACATATATATGATAAACTCTTTAAAAAGGCAAGGAAATGATGAATAAAAACATAAACTGTTCTCTCTGGGCCGAGGCAGAGGGCAGGCCATCAGATCACCGAGTTGATCTGGTTTTGAATTGGGTTGTGTGTGCACTGGAGTCAAATATTATTTTACAGAATATATTTCATATATATTTTACACATATTTGCTTTTTTGTTTCAGATATTTCACAAGTTTTTAAAAATGTAAGCAGGTCATGAGGCCGCTGTCCAGGACAGCAGCATGCCGGTTTTTGGTGATACTTGGTGCAGAGGGTAACTCCAGCAGCTATGCGTGCTGACCCCTCCAGCCAGTTCTGGGCAAGGGGTTGTTTCCTCCTGGCTCAGCAGCTGAGCAAAGCTCCAGCTGGCGAAGGACCCAGGCTCTGCCAACATTGTGGACGTCCCCTCCACAGGCCCTGGGATGCCCTGTGCAGAGGCAGAGGGTGACCAGGAGCAGTGGGCAGAGCCCGGACCCGCCTATCCCGGGAGGAGCCTTAGGTCCTCTTTGGCAAAGAGCAGGATCCAGTGGCTTGAGAAGCTGTGCAGCTGCCACTGGGTGCACCCTGTCACTCAGCAAGCCAGCTGCTCCAGAACAAACACTGCTTCTAGAATCCACTTCCCTTCTCGCAGGACCAGATGTGTCAGCAGGTGGCAAGAGCAAATCCAACCCCACCTCACAAGGGCTTTGGCTTTGGGATCCCCTACCTGCAGGGCCTGGGTTTTGGAGAACAAGGCTTGGTCCCAAGAGTATTCGGATCTGCAGCAGAGCAAGATGGGATGCAGCATATCTAGATAGATAACCTCACCCCAAACACAGGCTTCGTGCATGGACCCGGTGCAAAGGGCAAAGGTTATGAAGTATCATTTACCCAATGCCCCAAAGAGCCCTTCAGGCCTGGGAGGAAATTCTCAGGAGAGCCTGTGGAAGAAGGGGTTCAGTGGAAGGACGCTGCTGCCTGGGAAGGAGCCTCCAGCCCTTCCGAAGGCCACACTTTCGGCAAACTTCACATTAAAAGACCCACCGGTGCATGATGGTTACTGAGACTGGTGTTTGCTAGACCCTTTCTCAAAAATGAGTTAAGGCAGGGCACAGTGGCTCACGCCTGTAATCCCAGCAGTTTGGGAGGCCAAGGCAGGTGGATCATCTGAGGTCAGAGTTTGAGACCAGCCTGGCCAACATGGTGAAACCCTGTCTCTACTAAAAATACAAAAATTAGCCGGGCATGGTGGTATATGCCTGTAATCCCAGCTGAGGCAGGAGAATCACTTGAACCTGGGAGGCGGAGGTTGTGGTGAGCCGAGATTGTGCCACTGCACTCCAGTGAGACTGTCTCAAAAAAACAAAAAAAAAACCCATGCCACTCTTCTTACTAATTTATTTGGCTATGGAAAATACAGTTTTTAAAATTATATATGCTGCGTGTTAATAGTGTTTTGTTATTTTTAACAAATTAATAGTTTTTATTTCTCAGTTTCATTTTCTAGTATGCTATCAACAGATGGAAACCACATATCTATTATTGACCACCTCAATATTTATGAGTATAAAGGCAAAGAGAGCACATGTTCTAAAAAGGGCAGTGGGGGACATTCATGCCTAAGAATTTCCTACCAAAGTTACATCCAAAGAAAATGATGTTACACAAAAGAAAAAATAAGCAGAGTAACAGATAACCCGCAGAATGGGAGAAAATATTTTCAAGTTATGCATCCAACAAAGGACTAGTATCCAGAATCTACAAGGAACTCTGACAAATCACCAAGAAAGAAAACAATCTAAAAAGTGGGCAAAGGACACGAATAGACATTTCTCAAAGGAAGATACATCAATGGCCAAAAAACTATGAAAAAATGCTCAGCATCACTAATCATCAGGGAAATGCACATTAAAACCACAGTGAGATACCACCTAACCCCGCAAGAATGGGCATTATTAAAGTTAAAAAAAAAAAAAAAACTGTTGGCTTGGGTGGGGAAAGGGAATGCTTCTACACTGCTGGTGGGAAGGTCAATTAGTACAACCACTATGGAAAACAGTATGGAGATTCCCTACAGAACTAAAAGCAGATCTACCATTCGATCCAGCAATCCCACTCCTGGGTATCTACCCAAAGGAAAAGAAGTCATTATATGAAAAAGACACTTGCACACATATGTTTATAGCAGTGCAGTTCACAATTGCAAAGATAATGGAACCAACCTTAGTACCTATCAACCAATAAGTGGATAAGGAAAATGTGTCTATACACCATGGAATACTACTGAGCTGTTAAAAGGATGAAATAATGTCTTTTGCCGCAACTTGGATGGAGCTGGAAGCCATTATTCTAAGTGAAGTAACACAGAAGTGAAAACTAAAAACTATACGTTCTCGCTTATAAGTGGGAGCTAAGCTATGAATCCACAAAGGCATACAGAGTGATAAAGCGGGAGGGTGGGAAGCAGGCTAGGGATGGAAAAAAAAAACAAAACTACACATTAGGTACAACGGACAGCACTCTGGTGATGGGTGCAATAAAATCTCAGAATTCACCACTCTAATTCGTCCATGAAACCGAAAACCACTTGTACCCCAAAAGCTATTGAAATTCAAAACTTAAAAAAAATAAATGATGCCACATGGTTAGCCATGGGAGCTTATTTCTCAACTACAATGAAATGCCACAAGCCTCCCCCTCTCCCAAGTCTCCCTTCTGTGACGTGGCATTTGAGGCAGCATCCCAGGGCAGGAGTGGTGCCCAACTTATTACTAAGCTGCATTATTTGGTAAGTCAGAGATAGATCGCTTCCAAACAAGCTTACCCTTTTCCATAAAGATTAAAACACCACCAACAAAAAAGAACAAGATTTTTTTGAAGAAACAACCCCAGGCTGCAGGCCGAGGGAGCTGTCAGCATCGTTCATCCTCACGTTCCCTGGGCTGGGGGGAGGAACTGGCAGCTGTTTGCCAGTGATTCCGTTTTTCTCGTTGTGTGTTTCGTAAGTGGTTTTTAACCAGGCGCCCTTAAAATGTATTATTGTTAGAAAATAAACCAAGAAACAAGGGATAGTAATTCAGTACTAGGAAGTTAATTCTGGAGACCTCCGACCTTTCAGCAGTCATGTGGCTATTGATTTTCAATACCATGAGGTGGCGGCCACCCTAGGCGTGGGGTTCAGTGGATTCCAAACAGTTTCTCCCTTATCAGTTGAGTCCCTGAGTACTTGAGCATTAAGACAACAAATGTCCGGAGTTAACGGCGTGTCACATGGCAGCTGGGTGGACGTGCCAATTTTCTAATGAAGTTGGGTTGTTGGCAAACACATCAGTCATCATATATTGAAGGAGGTCTTCTTTTGTGTATTTCCAGCACTTCTGAGTGCTTCGAAAGATACCAGTTACATCATTGTCTGAGGGCCAGGCACCAAGGGAGAAATATCCGTCCCCTGCCAAGACAAACACGAGCAAAAGCAGAGTTAAAACCAAAATGGGGCTGGGTTTTCTTGGAGGTGTTGGAAATGTTTTTTCCAGTTGTGCTTAATGGGGGGATGTTTGGAAGCAAAGCAGGGGCTCCTAAGTCCTTGTTTCTCTGCAACAAGAGGTACTGGGGTCATTCTTTGCTCCCAACTTGGCTTGCACTCTATGCAGGAGAATCGGCATCATTTTTCTTCACATTGAAGAAAAACAGTCAATGCATTTTGGGTCCAAACCACTGTGTAGTGGAGGGATGACACAGGCTCTCAGATAAGCTGACCGCATCTACACCTCAGCAAACTCGGGGAGATCCTCACCGTCCCTACCCTCCTCCTCCACTCCCCACCAATAATAAATTAGGGCTGCCATCTTGTATTGATTATTACAAATGTTATGTCCATGGGAAGAAAATGCCATTGCTTTAAATATCAACATTACAAGAGATTTAAATGTTTTGTTTTCTTTTGTTTTACAGAAATGTGTGCGTGAAAAAATTTTAAGCAATTGAAAGGAGCTGGGGTGTGGTGGGAAGAATTATTAAATAATAAAAAAAAATCAATCCTCGGTTTCGCCTGGCCAGACGAGTGTTTCCCAGCTCAGGTAAGTAGTTTAAAGTCAGACACGTCTCATACTGGACTTTTTACAGGAATGGCAAAATTTATAATGAAATTCAACAAGGAAACTGGAAAAACAGCCAAATTGGTGCAGCAAAGTGGTTAATAGGATCATTAGCCTACTCGCTGTATTTTTTTGGACATTGTGTGCCTGTACCGCGGCACCCGAGAGCAGATTGCAGGAACAGGCTGACAGTTAGGAGCTAGCTCAGCAGTGCTGGGTACAAACTGCCATCTTCCTGTGGATTTACAGCTGCCACTTCTGCTACTTCAATTAGTTCTATGGCACACAGATGTTGCTTAAATGTTGCTGCTAATGATACTGCAATAAGCGTAAGATTCATGCCATATTTTGAGGCACGTAAATTTCTCAAGTGGCACAATTAAAGTGGAAATATTAGGTGGTGAGAACTTGGCAGTCTCTCCAACTTGGAAGGCGCACCCGCTATGCAATAATGGGTCAAAAATTCATTCAAGTTTTACTGCTGTTCCGAGTTTTAAAAGACTTTTCACAGTTGAATGCAAAGTAGTAAAAACCAGGGTATTAGGAAATGAGAATGCAGTTCTGTTATTCAGACATGACTTTTAATTTCAAATTGAAATCACATGCTCACTTTTCTGGATATGACCGAAGGGAAAAGGTACAGGCTGAAGAGATTTTGTCTTTTAAGGGTAAAAGTCCTGAGTAGAAATGAATTTACTGCTGGGCCAGCCTCAAAATCAGCGCTGCCCATGACTGAGGAAGTGTGGCAATTGCCTCCCACCCAGGGAAGCAGCCCCGTTTGTACTGGAAGCCAAGTTCATCAGCAGCTCTCTCTCTCTATCCACCCCCGGACAGGGTCTCAAACCAGGGATTGGGGAAGAATGTTGGGACAGGCACACATATGCACACGTGCACACACTGCGTATCCCTCCAACACAACGCATGCACACTTGCACACACACACACGCTTGGTCTCTGCCTCTTATACACATGCACACACACTTGGTCTCAGCCTGTTACACATTCACACACACATGCTCCATCTCTCCCTCCTATACGTGCACACTCGCACATGCATGCACAGTCTCTGCCTCTTACACAGGTAGGGAAGAAAAAGACAAGTGGGACTTCCAGGAGTCTCACTTCTGCCTGCACGGAGTCTCCGTCAGTATTTCTTTCCCTCATTTGTCATCCCAGGCACAGTCCCCTGCCTGTCGCCAAATTTTCTTTTCCATGAAAAATCTCTCCTTCGGAGGAGAGCTTCTCCCTGACTGGTTGTCAAATACGCTTTTGATTTTCTCACACACCGACTTAAAAGGCAGGCAGTTCGGGGCAAAGCCGGCACCCAGTAGGCCTTTCTGCTTCTCGAATCTTTGACTGTGCAGGTTGTTCCCCCACCCCCACCCCATTTTAACTTATTGATTTGAACTGTCAAGTAAATGACTCCATTGCACTTAATCAGAATCATAGACTTCTGCCATCCCAATTAGAATTCGAGGCCATGCACCGGAGCTCCACATGTGTGGCTCCGCTGGAGGGCTGGGCACAGCCCCTGCACCTAGGGCTCTGGTGTGATGGTTTGCAGGATAAATCCTGCTCCAGGAGCAAAGGCCATCTGCAGTAGTCATGCACGCCGATGCTGTCCTGTAGGTATTTGCCAAATATTTATTTTCCCCTGAAATGATGCAAACGATTTGGTGAAGCCTTCCCCAGACCAATTCAGGATGGGGAATGATTTAGCATTCAGTAAATTTCTCAACACCTTTCTGCCTCTCTCTTCCCCCTCCCCTCTCCTCTTCTCCCCACCTCACCGCCTCCCTCTTCCTTCCCCTCTCCTTTCTTTTTTACCCTCTCCTGCCCCTCACCCGGTACCTATACCACTTGGATAATTTACAGCAAATCTTACAGATGTCAGTATTGTCTTGTTCTGAAGCTAAAAAGGACAGTGAGTTCCCGCTGACCTCGGTACAATGGATCTCGCTGGAGCACAATATGTATTTTATACAGGCAGTGAAAAGCCTACAAGTAATTGAGAGAGAGAGAAATGTCACTGTAGCATTTCTGTTGACACTGCACTCTACGTGTGGAGGGAAGCCCGGGGCCTGGCGGCAGAGGAGCAGCCGCGGCCGCGCTGTGCACCGGGGAACCTGTCCTTCAGGAAGGAGGCGGCGGTAGAAATTAATCTGCTCAGATTTTCCAACTAATGAAATATTCCCGGGACCGAAGGGGCCACACGGAGACGTCTGTGGCGCTGCTTCCCATTCGCGCAGATGCGCGCGGATTCCGGGCCCAGCGCTAACTCGGATGTGTTTTCCAGCTCTGTTTATTGTCTTCCATAATGCTTAATGTACTGTTTGTATATGTTGTCCTTGCACTATATTTGATGTGCTCTCATATATTTTATTCATCTCTGGCCTTCTACGAAGGCAAGCTCGCAGCAACACTGAGAATAATTATTCGCCTCCATCAATCAAGTGTCTCCGTGGTTAGCTCCTCATGGGATGGCCGTGATTTTAAGCATGAAATGTAACTCTTGCTGTTTGGGGCCATTTCATTCTTTGTTACTGGGGCCTGCCCGTGGGCTCGTCGGGACACTGGAGAGCAGGCATTCCCGTGGCCACGGGAGAGCCGCGTTCCTGGCTGGCCAGTCCTGGGCCCTCTAGAAGGGAGCAGCCGAGAGCTCTTTAGCTCTACTTGGGGTTTAAAAGTGAAAAAGGAGCCGCTCTTCCTGGTGGAAACTGCGAGCAGAGGCTATGTGAGTTCAGTAACTCGCACGCAGCCTCCAAAACGGCCTCCATTTGGAGCTGGAGTGAGTGCATGAGGAACCCCGGGCGGAGGGGACAGTACTGACATTATGCTCCATGCAGCCTCCCATCCTGCTCTGGGAGATGGTGCAGACCAGGGGAGGGAGTCAGTGTGCGAGGGGATGAGGCTCCGGTCCTTTCCTGGGCACCAAAGCCAAATCCCCCCTGAGCACAAGGATCTTCCCTGGCTGACTTCAGAAGCAAGGAGACCTGGCCCACCCTCCCTGCTGGCTTCCTACTGCCCAGCCGCGTCTCTGCCGCCGTACCCCAAAGCCTGCAGGCTTCTAAGTGCACTATTTGGGCTGTCTTGTTTGCAGCGGATGTTGGAAAGACAGACCCTCTTCTCTAGTGCTGGCCTTGAGTCCCCAGAGAGCTGCTGTTTCCTGGGTTTCTAGCTCCATGGAGGCAGAAAGAGACCCCAGGGTGGCCTTTGGAGAAGATGAGCCCCCTGGGTTAACTGAGCTTCTGCAGTGGTGCTCCTGGGTCATCACTGTTGCCACTGGTCAGAGCCAGAGTGTGTCTGCCTGTGCTCTCCTGAACACAGTGGAGCTGTTTCCAAGTTCAGGTGAAGGGGACATGGAGGTTAAGCAAGGCCAGAAAGACAGAGACGTCCTCTTCCCCTGGTAGCAGGTATTTAGCAGATGGGAAAATATTAGCAGATGGGAAATCAGCAGATACACTCAGCTCAAGATGCAAATTTAAAAGCCGCCAGCCCCTGTACTAAATATTTACACTGAACATCTCCACTCCATCATCCATCTTTTATTTTTGTGAGCCCATACAACTGCTCTTATTACAAAGTCATGTAAAAGCTGAGGAAAGAAAATTTTACTCTTGAAAGCAAATTCATGATGAATTAAATTTCAGCATGAAAATAGAAAAAAAAATTCAAACTTCTGTTGACTTTTAGGCTTATGTCCTGAAAGAGTTAACATACATTCTTCCATATATAACTTATTCACATAAATTAAATGGTATGCCCCCAAAAATTGTTTCCCTAAGTAGCTGATATTGAAACCTCCACTATTGAACAGTTTTTAAAAATGCAATTCTAATCCCTTTTTAAGTTTCAATACCAAAAAAAAAACCACACCTGAGCCCCCAAAAGCCACCCTCTTCATAGACCACAAGGGCCAGATACGCCACGTGGTTTTTGTGGACAGATTCGTTCTCTCCACATTAAAATCCTAACTGCCACGTCACGTCCGCACAGAACCTCAGCAACACCTTGACATGTGTTTTCTCACTTAGTCCTCCAGAGGCCTGTGAGGCCAGGCCTGTTACATCCACTTTACAACAGGGAGACTGAGGCTGGGATATAAAACTCACCAAGGCCCATAGATGCTTGTCATCGGAAGGGCTTGAATCCAGCTTTTTGATTCCAAGTCTCTCGTGCTCTCAGCTGTATCCAGGGATTGAACTGGATACTTTCAAAGGGACTCTCAATCTATAAAATTCAACAATTGCCATTTTATACGCCAGTGGATTCATTTATTCCTCCAACAAGCGTTTGCAAGCCTGCCATGGGCCAGGCACTGTTCTGGGGTCTGGGGATATAACCATGAAGTCCCTGCCCCAGTGGGGTTTACATTCTAGTGGAGAAGATAATGAAGAAGAAACTCCGTAATAACATTTCACATCATGGCTCTGCTATGAAGAGAGCGCAGGCAGTGGGGTTTAGGTCAGACTGGAAAGTGCCTCATAATCTACTATCTTGCAAGTTTTAAGATGGGATCGAGATTTAGAAATAGAAGGCCGATAGCAGATGACAAAATCTGCCCTTCTCCAAAGGTGCCCTTCATCCCCAGAATGAATGGCCCCTGCCTGCCATCCAAGGGCTTGACCTGCCTGTGTGGACTTGGTCACCCCAATTCAAACTCAGTGCTCAGTGCCATTGCCCTGGTGATTTTTTTCACACTCAAAAATTGGACGAGAGCACAGAACTTGCCCACAAGTTGTCACCACAGAAAGACGCTACGCTGGTGCATGAGGAAGTTACCCCAGTTATAGGCCCTGATTAATTTCACTCTGTTACTTATATTAGAGTGTGGTTACCTTAGCAACTGCAGAGTGGGTTGCTGTGGTGTCTGCATTCGACAGCCTGAGCTTTGAAAGCCCACAGTGTGGGATGTCGGAAGGGCAGGCACATCTGGCCCAGAAGATGGTGGCGATCCCTTGGGCCTTCTCCAGCTCGCCAGGGTCCTCAGTTGGTTCAGCTGTCCGTCACGATGTCCTACTGCTGCTGCTCACTTCTCCCATGCAGCTGGCTGCATTGCATCTCACCTCCAGCACCATTCTGCCTCCACACCTGCCCTCCCAGTCCTGCCAGGGCAGAGCCTCCTCCCTTTTGTCCTCCTGCTGGGCTCCAGGCTCCTGAGAAGCAAAGCCATGTCTCCCTTGGTCACTGCCCCCAGGCGCCAGCCACCGGCCAGCACTGCACAGGCATGGCAGGCCCTTGATAGGCAGCCATGCTAAATGGGGTAGCTCTGTTTGTTTCAATCACCTTTAAAATGCTGTTTTATAGACAGTATTTAATAGGCCTGTTTCAACTGATTTCTAGATCTAATTTTTTAAAAGCAATTAATCTATTTCCCAATGACTTTGATTGTAACTTGAAAACCAAAATCTAATAAGAAACATTTGGAGAAGACAGTGAAGTTCAAGGTCAGGAGTCATAAATGGAGGAGTGAGGAACCCTAAACCACTGGCTGTGCCTCGTCAGCTCTGAGCTCCTCATTCCCACTGTTCCTCTTTATTCAGCTTTATCCTTCTCTTCCTTCCATCAGACCAGAACAGTTTTCCCAATGGGAAAAACATATTTTCATTCTAATAATACTGAGACATGACTGCCCTTTCTCCTTTCTGTCTGTATCTACATTTAAGTTACATGTAGTTAAATTTGAATAAAACAGATTTGAAAGATTATCTCATAACCCTGGTACCAAAACCTAACCAAGATATTGAGAAAAAATATGTCAGTATTTTTATGTACAGAAATGCAAAAGAAATATTTTACAAAATATTAGCAAAGGAAGTCAAATCAAGCAATGAACAAATGGGTTTATCCCAGGAATGCAAGGTTTGTTTAGGGTCTGGAAATCAGTCAATGTAATTTGACACATTAACAGAATAAAGGAGAAAAAAAATGATCATCTCAGTAGATGTGGAAAAAGTGTTTGATGAAATTCAACACTACTTTATTATAATTTCTCAGCAAACTATAAATGGAAACTATCCTAATCTGATAAAAGTCACCTATGAAAAGTCCACAGATAATATACTTAATGGTGAAACATTGCCGTGCTTTTCCTCTGAGATGGGGGCACAGCCAGTATGTCTGCTCTCCTCACTTCTGTTTAACATTGTACCTGATATGCCAGGCTGTGCAATGAAACAAGTAAACCAAAATTCATAATGTTGGGAAAGGAAAAAGTAAAACTGCTACTATTTGCAGATGACTCAATTGTTTACATAAAAATGTGAATGAATCAACAAGGAAAAAACTAAGTAAATTTAGCAAGGTCATGGGATATAATACCAATATGCAAAAACCAATAGCATTTCTATTTACTGTCAACAAACAACTGGAAATATGGGAAATTTTAAAGCAGCACTGTTTATAATAGCATAAAAAACAAAATGCTTAGGAAGGGATGTAATACATGATGTGTAAGACCTCTGTACTGAGACCCACAAAACCTTTCTTAGAGAAGTTGAAGAAAACACAAATGGAGAGATAAACAATGTTCATGGATTGGAAAGTCAATCTTATTAAGTGGTCAGTTCTTCCCCAAATTAACCTAAAATTTCAAAGCAATTCCAATCACAATCCCGGCAGGCTTTTATAGGTATTGACAAAAAAATTAAAAACTGCCTCTGAAAGTGCAAAGAACTGAGAGGAGTCAAACAACCTTCAAAAAGGACAAATTCAGAATACCTCGGCAAACTGTATTTATAATAACCAAAAATTAGAAACAACTGAATGGCACCCAGCGGAAGAATGGATAAACAATTTCGTTATGTTCATACGATGGAATACTACTCAACTAAAAAGAAATGAGCTATGTATGTATGCAACAACATAGATGAATTTCATAGGCGTTATGCTGAGTGAAAGAAGCTAAACACAGAGGTACAAACGCTTTTCACTTCATCGCATTTCATTTATGTGATGTTCTGGAAGATGCGTAGCTGATCCATGATGAAACGAAATTCAGAAGGTTAGTCGCCCAGGGTGGAGTGACGTGGACTGAACTAGGAAGAATCATGAAGGAACTTCCTGGGGTGATGGAAAATTGATGCTCGATGGGTTTATAGGTTAAATGAATCTATCATTTGTCAAACATATACAATTAAGATTTGTGCATTTCAAAGCATGTAAACTTCACTTTGAAAGAAGTAGTAATGGGGGCAGAAAGCATAAATGAAGCAGGGTTGGCAAAATGTTGATGGTGTGGAAGCTGGATTATAAGTGTCTGAGGCTCATTATACTATTCTGTTTATTTTCTGTATGCTGGCAATCCTCCATGGTAAAAGATTGGTTTTTAATTTAGCACATAAAAAAGGAAGTAATGCAACATAAAACATTTTAATCAGATCTCACTTTCAGTTAAAAACTTGAAATAATGCATTTTGCCAAAAGTATTTAATTTTCAAAGTCAACTTCCTGTGTGGTCAGTATCTTTGGGCTTTTGTCCTTGGGGTGTCCCTCGGCTGGTGAAGGGCAGCATTGCGTCCACTTCCTTTGTCAGGAATCTCTGAACTGAGATGGTGTCAGGAATGATTTGGGGATAGACCTGCTGCTTCTTTACAACCATTGTTACTTGACGTCTTCCCAGTATTTGTTAAAGGGCATGGAAAACACTAGTGCCGCAGGTGTCACCAGTGGTCACCAGCTCCAGAAGGCAAGTAAGATATGAGCAGATTCCATGAACACCAGACAGGTTCAAGGGGCTTCCAGGTAATTGGAAGGAAAAAAGTTTAAGGACAGAAGATGATGCTGAAAAAATAAAATCAGCTCTAAAGTAAGTATATCTTTCAGTTCCCCATCCCAAAAATAGATGATAGGCAAGAAAAATGGGAGGAATGTTGGCTGTGTTGAATGCCGCTGCAGCGATGCTGTTAACAACAGCCATTGTAGACTGTCAAGTTCGAGACTCATTGCTGTCCCCACCCTGCTATGCCACACATTATCCCCCCTTGCATTGTCAGTCACTGCCTGGGAGCCATGTGGCTGTGGTCAGTCTTGAGGAGCCCCCACCGCCCTGCACGATGCAGTGGGCTTGGTGGAGAGCGCCTCCCAGCGCTGCCTGCAGCCCCACGGCTACCCCAGGCCCAGCCTCTGCTCAGCAGGTTTCTGACTTCAGTAAATGGTTTTGTATCCTCTCTCTTTTATGTCGTTGGTGAACTTAAAATGGGCACCATATGGTCTTTTTTGTAACCTCAAGAAAGGTTCTCTGGGTTTACAGTAATGACACATCTAGCATTAGATTGAACCATTTTTACTTTTTAACTAAAAAGGCCTTCCTTTGGAATTTTTGCATATACAATGCTGTTTCCAAAACTGAACCCTAATATTGGTATGATTCAGTAGGGCAAAGGTATCCTGACAATGTGGCATTATAGCAATAATAATTTTTTATGGCCGGGCGCGGTGGCTCACGCTTGTAATCCCAGCACTTTGGGAGGCCGAGGCGGGCAGATCATGAGGTCAGGAGATCGAGACCACGGTGAAACCCCGTCTCTACTAAAAATACAAAAAATTAGCCGGGCGTGGTGGCGGGCGCCTGTAGTCCCAGCTACTCGGAGAGGCTGAGGCAGGAGAATGGCGTGAACGCGGGAGGCAGAGCTTGCAGTGAGCTGAGATCGCGCCACTGCACGCCAGCCTGGGTGACAGAGCGAGACTCCGTCTCAAAAAAAAAAATTTTTTTTTATTATTGGCAATAATATTTTATGTAAAAGTTTTAACATTTACAAAATGCTAGTATATCTATTATCCAAATATATCATTTCAATATCATTAATGAATTAGCTAGTGATACACTGTGTGCTTTGTAGATCAAATAGCCCCTCTTAAATATCAGTTTATGGAGGGAACCATGAAGAACCACCAGGAAAATTAGAGTGCTTGAAAGACGTTTGGACAGGCCAGCTGCTGCCATCCAAGGCCAGCCTGAGTTCGTGGGCATGTGAGAGGCCCCGTGATGTAACATGGGATAGGAAGCAGCTCTGACCCCTTAACCTCAAGCAGGTAGGGGGAGAGACCCAGAGGAGGACTTGGGCTGCAGGGGTGCTCTGAGCATGGCTGCTAAATGCCAGGCAGCAAAGCAGGCTTCACAGATCATGCCTCTTTAGAAACCACCTGTCAAGCCCCATGGGAGCAGAAACCTGCCCTGAGCGGCACTGATCTCTGGGACCCACCTTGGTGTGGAGTTGCCTGGGTACGTGGTACTCAGGGGGCCTTTAGGCGGCTCCAGCTGCAGACTGGACAGACAGCTTTGTCCAGGGCGGGCTTCGCTTCACCTGCCTCAGCTCCACGAGGGCAGATAAGCCAACTGGATGGAGTCCCTGGGGCTGGGACCTGCAGCCCAGCTGGGAAGCAGACTTGCCCACAGCTGATACCAACACGCTGGGCTTGTGTGGTCTCCAGCATGTGCAATAACCAGGACAGGGAAACTTCAGTTGATACTCACGTGGGTGAGACACAGCGCACCAAGCAGACGGGCCACACAAGTCAGTTCAGCTTCAGAGCTTCGACCACTGCATCATCTTCGCAGAAACTGTAAGCTGTTTTAATTATGTTTAAGGCAGATCAAACTTATTTCAGAAAAAAATTAGCTCAAGACTAAGCATAGATTCCCTAGAGAGCTGCTGGCTTCAGCTCCTCCTCTCCAACAGAGCTGCTTTTTTATTATTTTTGCCACAATTCCTACTGTTTCTCTTTATTAATGCAATACTGAACTTTCCTCCAGAAAAGCGAGAGATCCTTAAGCCTATTTCAACTCTATTGTTGATTTGTTTTTATAAATATGCAGCCACCCCAGCATGCTGGGAGAGCCTGTTGCTCTCCACGAGGAGCCCCCGAAAGCCAAGGGGAACACAGGACACTTCCCCGAAGGCACAGGGGCCTGGTACTGCCCCTGGGCCACTCCAGGTGGGGCAGAGGGAGGATGATCCAGACAGGGGGCTTCTAGAGGTTCAGCCAGAGTCAGGATCTAGGAGTGCACAGGGGCAGCCCCCAGTGTCTCCTTGAAAGTCTTGCCCATTCCCACAGGGAACACGTCTTCCAGGCCAAGCTGGGTGTGGAGTTGAATTAAGTAACAGCTCAAGCAGGGGTCAGGAGACCCCCGACCAAGGTCTGCCCCAAGGCTAAAGGGGAGGCACAAGAGGGCTCTCCTCCCAGGTCCCCAAGGGCGGGGCCAGCGGGGATAGGGGGAGGTGGCACAGAGGAATGGAAGACAGCCACGAAGCCTGCCCTGGTGGGCATGAGGGAAATAGGAGTGATCACAGGACATGCAGGTTTTCTGTGTAGCATTTAATGAGTTTGAAGGTGTATACCCCTGTGTAACCAACACCCCAGTCAAGGTACAGACCTTTTCTCAAACAGGTATTTGCACACCCATGTTCATAGCAGCATCACTCACAACAGCTAAGAGGAGGCGACAACACAAAATGTCCTTGGATAGATGAATGGATAAACAGTGTGGCACATCCACACAATGGAATATTCACCCTTACAGATGAATGAAATGCACACATGCTACAACACGGATGAACCTTGAAGACGCTAGGTTCAGTGGTATCAGCCAGACAGAAAAGAACACAGAATGTGTGGTTGTCCTTACATGAGACACAGGATTGTCAGATTCATGGAGATACACAGTAGAATAGTGGTTGCCAGGGGCTGCTGGAGAAGGAAGCAGGAAGCTAGGGTATAATGAGGACAGCATTTCAGATCAGGAAGATGAAAAACTGCTGGAGACAGGTGGTGCCATGTTTGAACTGCAGCTAACTGGAACCCCACCGTATTCTGTCCTGAGTCAGGTTCCCTCGTCCAACAGAATGCTTTGAGATTCAGCCTTGTTGTCTGTTTCAAAAGTCCAAACATTTTTGATGGCTGATTAATATTCCATTTTAAGAGCTTGCCACAGTTTCTTCATTCATTCTTTTGTTGATGGACGTTGAGTTGTTTCCGGCTCTTGGCTTTTATAAATCAAGTTGCTGTAGACATTCTTTCTCAGGCCTCTTTGTGGACAGACATTTTGTCTCCCAGGCGCATGCATGGGAGGCGATGGCTGGGCAGCTGTACATCCACCTTTAGAGACACTATCGGGTTTCCAAAGCAGCTGCACCATTTTACACACCCACCAGCCAGGTATGTTGCCCATCATCCTCAACAGCATTCAAGGTTGCCACTTCTTTTTATTTCAGCCCTGGTGGGTGTGAAAGGTGGTCTCATGGTGGTTTTATTGTGCATTTCCTGGATGACTGATGACATGGAGCACTTCCTGGCTTTTGCACATCTTGGTGACATGGTTGTTTTGCTCCCTTGCTCATTTTTCTTTCTTTTCTCTTTTCTTTTCTTTTTTTTCATAGAGACGGGGTTTTCATGTTGTCCAGGCTGGTCTGGAACTCCTGAGCTCAAGCAATCTGCCCACCTCAGCCTCCCAAAGTGCTGGGATTACAGGTGTGTGTCACTGTGCCTGGCCCCCACCTTGCTCATTTTTATACTGTGACCTCCTTATTGAATTGTAGGAGTTCTGTATATTCGAGAAATAAGCCCTCTGTCAGTTCTACGTGTTAGGAATATTTTCTCCTACTCTGTGGCTTTTCATTTTCTTAATAGAGACTTTTTTAAGCAGCAAGGGATTGATTATAGGGTATTAAGTAGCTTCAGGATGTTTGGAAGGAAGTTTAAAAGGCTGAGCTCTCAGGAACAACTTCCAGATGTGGACAGCAGAGCTAGCCTGGAGGCAGGGTGGTTGCCACACAGCTGCCTCCAGAATCACCCTGCTTCTGTCATAGTCAAGAAGCTTCCCCTGTATTTTGTGTTTTTGAACTTTTTATTCTGACATAATTTTAGACGTAAAAAAAGAATTGCAAAGATAGTACAGTGGGTTCCCATACGCCTTGACCCAGCTTGACCCCCATAACATCAGCCTGTTATGTAACCATAGTAGAATTGTCAAAACTAAGAACTTAACAACAATTCAACACTGGTAACTGAACTATAGGCTTTATTAGGAGTGTACCAGTTTCTCCACAAACGTTGGTTTTCTGTTCCAGGATCCATTCCAAGATACCATATTGCATTTAGCCATCATAGCTCCTTAGTCTCCTCCATGATCATTTCCCAGATTTTCCTGTTCTTTCACGACTGACTCAATTAACTTTTAATTACGTCCATGAAGCTCACAAACTTAAAAAAAAATACTAACTAGTCCTAATAGTTTTAGATTACTTAGGATTTTCATCATATCTGATCATGTCATCTGTGAAAAAAAAATAGTTTTACTTTTTCCTCTCCCATCTTTATGTCTTTTTTTTTCTTGCCTTATTTCACTGGTTACCATCTCCAGTCAATGTTGAGTAGAAGTGGAAAGAATGGACATTCCTGCCATGTTCCCCATCTTATGGGAAAATCATCCAGGCTCTTGCCATTAAGCATGATGTTAGCTGTAAGTTTTTCATAGATGCCCTTTAGTTCATTGAGGAAGTTCTCTACCAGTCTTCATTTGCTGAGAGTTTTCAAAATGCATGAGTTTTCAAAATGAGTGAATTGAATTTCACCATGAATGAGTTGAATGCTTTTTCTCCGTCTCTTGAGATGATTGTATGATTTTTCTCTTTACTCTGCTAATGTGACTTACAATTGATTTTCAAATGTTAAAACAGTCTTGAGTTCTTGGAGTAAACTCATTTGATCATGATTGTATTATATTTGTTACACATTACGGATTTGATTTGTGAAGGAATTTTGTTTCTGTTCAAGAATAATATTGGCCTATAATTTTTTTTGCTCTTTCATTATTCTCCAGCTTTGATGTTGGGTTTATGCTGGACTCATAAAATATATTGGGAATTGTCACCTCTTCCTCTCTTCTCTGAAAGAATTTGTGTAAAATTGGTCTTACTTATTTCTCATATATTTGGTAGAATTTACCAGTGAAGCCTTTGGAGCCTGGAGTTTTCTTTTGGGGAGATCTTTAATCACAGATGCAATTTAAACAACAGATATGGGGCTGTTTACATTTTGTGTCTACATTGTGTCTATTATAAAGTTTTATATTTCCAGGAATTTATCCATTTCCTCTTTGTTGTTGAATTTGTGGCATAATGAGGTTCACAATATCCCTTTACTCACCCCTAATATCATTAGGATCTATAAATGTCTCCTTTTTTAAAAAAATTCTGATATAAGTATTTCATGTTTCCTTCCTTTTTGTTTGTTTGGGTCTGGATCAGTCATGCTAGATATTATACTTTTCTTTTTTTTTTTCTTTTTTTGAGATGGTGTTTTGCTCTATCACCCAGGTTGCAGCTCCCACCTACCAGGTTCAAGTGATTCTCCTGCCTCAGCCTTCCAAGTAGCTGGGATTACAGACACACACCCCCACACCCAGCTAATTCTTGTATTTTTAGTAGAGACAGGGTTTCACCATATTGGCCAGGCTGGTCTTGAACTCCTTACCTCAGGTGATCTGCCTGCCTCGGCCTCCCAAAGTGCTGGGTAGATATTATGGTTTTCTATTACTACATAACCAACTATCCCAAAATGTAATCACTTCAGACAACAATGATTTTTTATTTCTCACATTTCCATAGGTTAACTAGGCATCTCTTCTGCTGGTTCCATCTGGGTTCACCCACATGGGTGGGCCCCACTCTGCAAGAGGGTCCATAGGGCTGGACCATCCAGGTTGGTCCCACTCACAGGTTTAGCCCTTTTCACTGTCTCTTGTAGCCTGTCATCCTCCTGTGGGTTAGATCTTCTTTCTCACATGGCAATCTCAAGAAAGAATCCAAAAGGGCAAAGGCAGGAGTCCCAAGGCCAGCTGAGGCCCAGGCTCTGAACACACACAGCATCACTTCTGCCACATTCTGTTATTGACCAAGACAAAGTCACAAGGCCAGTCCTCACATAATAGAGTTGAGAAATATATGGGAGATGTGGCAGAGTTTCATTGCAAAGGGTCATGCCTTTTTCAAAGGAAGAATCTGTGGCCATGAAATAATTTATCACGTTCCACAATCTGGCCACAGATTATTTATTTTCTTCCCACATACACCATATTCTTTCTCCCATTCCAGTATGACTAAAAGTCTTATCCCAGTTAGGGGACTTGGCTCAAACTCCATAGTGCCATGATCAACATCAGGTCCATCTGGATATGTACACATGGCTCTTCTGGTGTGATTCTTCTTGATCCAGAAATCTGTGAACTAAAAAGCCATGTTACCCCACAACAGGGCCAGGATGACCACAACAGTCACCCCCATCTGAAAGGGGAGGAACATGAGGCACAATGGAGGTCAATGGTTCTTACCAATCCTAAGCTTCAGAAGGGCCCAGGTAGTCAGATCCCCCTACTCTAGAGGAAGAAGATATTCCTTGATTAAGGCACAGTTCTGCTCTCAGGAGGGGCTTCCTAGTCCTTTTTTCTCTCCATTGTTCTCTTGTTCTATTCTCCAAGGATCTTTTATTTTCCATCAGAAATGGCCCATGTTTGAAGATGAGCATCTTTTCCTGTTTCCAGCCCATAGGAAGCTGGAGGCCCAGAATGATTTTAATTTTGAATGATATCAGCCCCTTTTAGTGAAAGCTGGTAGTGTTCTTATTAATACATTTCTCTCAAAAATTTTATGAGTCTCCTATGAATCTTATTGGAGCTTGAGGCTTCTCTATGCACCCCACCCCACCCCCCCAAAAAAGAACAACTGTAATTTCTTTCAAGACAGACCCCTCTTCACTTTGGATATGTCAGGCTCCTATGAGACAGTGCTCCATGGGTTCTTAGGAAGCCTCTTTCCCCTTGTTGAAAGGGTCCCTGAGGCACTGCCTTCAGTCTTTCTGAGGCCTCAATAAAGGATCCCATGAGGAGACCCTCAAATCAGTCCTTTCTCTGAGGCCATTTCTTCCATTAGGGATATTTTGCTGACTGTTGAAACCGAAAATGAGAAATACTTTTATTTTTCAACGAGCCAGTCCTGACACTTTTCTGTTCCCTCTAAATTCTGCTTGAAAACTAAATGGATTTGGGGTTTGTTTTGGTTTTGGTTTGGTTTTTAGCCCATCTCTCTTTTCCTGTATCTTTTCCTGATTGGCACTTTCAACACTCTACTTAGAAATGTTTTCATCCATATTTACAAATTATTTGGGTACATTTTCTATTTTTCAGGTTACCACTGGCGATGGTCCTGCTGGTGGCTGTGTCCCTGCTTCATTCAGGTTGCTCTTCTCCAGCCTCCCATGGTCCCCTCCTCAGGGCTCTCCCAGTGCCTCCTCAGCACCTTTCCAGCTTCCATCTGATGCCCGCTTTGAAAACCAGGTCAAAGTTTCAGGTTCGTGTTAGAGCAGCACCCAATTTCCCTTTCAGTGATGTGTCACTACATAACAGACCACCACGGTGCTTCAACAGTGATGCCTTGCTGTTTCTCCCAGTTCTGTGGTTGGCTGGGCAGTTCCTTACTCATGTGGTGCCTTCAGCTCAAGGGTTTACTGGGTGGGAGGGCGCGGGATGGCCTAGCTCACCTGTCCAGGTGCTGCTTGCTGTCGATGGAGACCCCACAGTTCCCTCCTGTATGGTTTCCATCCCCCAGGAGGCTTCCTTATGTTCTGGCCTCAGGGCTGTGCATCAAGAGGGTGGAGACAGGGGTGTGTTGACTGGAGTTGGGCCTCCCAGCTCACACAGGTTCACTTCTGCCAGTTCCTACCGTTGGTCAAAGCAAGCCACAGGGCAGACACCTCCAAGGGAAGGGGATGCAGTCCCCATGACAGTTACAGCAAAGTCACCTGCAAAGGGAGTATGAGAAGACTCTTCGAGATAAACTTAGGAGGGCGTCTACCGCACCAGGTGTTGATTGATTTCATGGCTCTTTCTAGGTCCTGGTTGAACCTCAGTGTCCCTATTCTTAGTAGCCGCGGCTTTGCCTTCTCTGGCTCCATGATGCAGAGTGTTCACGAGAGACATCACTTCTAAAAGATGTCCTCTCTCCTGTACAAGGCTTGGAGTGGTGTAAAATTCTAATACATAATTCTCAAAGGGAACTGCCAAAGCCTTTTCCCTGGGAGTCTGTGCCATGGTGCCACTGCAGGGTGGGGTCATTTTGAGGAGCAAGGCAAGTGCTTGTCTTGCACAGAGCAGCTGCCATGGACCAGGGTTCCTGGGGGTCAGCAGGCATCTCACAAAGGTGTCCCACCGCTGCTGCCTCCACTGTCCTGCTCTCACCGCTGACCTCCCTCTCTCCCATTTCCAAGCACCTGCCTCCGTTTCTCCTCCCTGCTTTCTGCTTTCCCTCTTCTTAAGGGAACTCTTGAGAACCTAATCAGCAGTCTTTCAAGGGATCTGTCCTAGAGTGGGCTGCAGAGCCTGAGGAGGGAGGCCATTTGGAGTGTCCCAGGCCCCCGAGGCCTCAAGGCCATGTGCCTGGCTGCAGTGCAGCCCACAGATGACCTGGGCTCATGGAACCAGCCGGGGAGGCCACCGTCTCTGGGCTCTGTGTTAGTCTCTGGGGCAGCCCACACCCCAGCCTGGTGCCCCTGCAGTACCCACTGGCTCACTGTGTTCCCGGGCACTTCTGGTCTCGCTCTCCTCGGGAGGTGGGCACCTTGCCAGCACAGGGCCCTGGATGTTTCCAAAGGCGGGAGAGAGGCGAGGAGGCAGCACTCGCCTGGACGTCCTTGGAGTCCGCCCGGCCCATGCAGCACCCAGAGCTCTGCAGGGGACCCCACTCCAAAGCAGAATGAGACACACAGGGGTTTTCTGGTGGTTCTTTCATCTCCTCAGCTCCTCTTTCTTCAAATCACCTTTAACCTCAGTCAGAATGCCAGTCTTCGCCAGGTTGGCCCAGTGCCCAGCACCCTTGCACCTACTCAGAGATTCTGGCGGCACTGCTGAGGCAGGAGTTGGTCCTCCCAGCTGTGGGTGAGCTCTGATGCGAGCTTTGGTGGTCACTGGGCCCCACAGACCCTACTCGCCCAGAGCAGGGGCTGCCTACATCATGAGTGTGTGAGCCACAGTCATGGCCAGAAAGAGCCCACTCCAGAGAGACATGCAGCCTCTGCCCCCCAGGCCCACCGTGGGGCTCCTTCAAACATGCAGCCACAGGCTTACCCCTACAGCCCACTGGTTAGGGGTGTGGCGTGGCTGTGGCTAGAGGGCTGGGGCTGGGGCTGGGGTTAGTGCCTGTGGCTATGGGAGGCGGAGGCAGGTTCCTGCAGCCCAGCCGCCACAGTGTGCAAGCTGCAGCAAAAGCTCGGGGGTTTCTTCAAAAACGTCGATGTCAGACAGGACAAAATGTTGTGAGGATGTTCCAGATAAAAGAAGACTAAAGAGACATGGCAATTAATTGCAATGGACTGAATCCTGGACTAAAAGAAAAAAACACGTTAGAAAGGAGATTACTAGGTTAATTGACAACATAGGACTGTCAATGAGAGAGTGCTATGTCCGCGTGACACCTCCAGAGCTGGCGACCGCACTGAGGCTGTGGCCCTAACGCTTTTCTCTCAGAAAGTGTATGGGGATGAAAAGCCACAGTGTGTTCATCTCCCCCCACAGTGGCTCAGAAAATACACAGTTGTAGGCAGAGAAGTCCATGATGACAACGTTAACGGTGTCAATAACAAATCTGGGTGCAGGGTGGATGGTTGTTCGCAGTATTGTTATTCTTGCAGGGTTCCTATACGCTTGAAATTCTTCCCAAATAAGACTCAATGGTTTTAGTTTTACTCAATGGTTATGTTTTCAATGCAGACCCAGACATCCTGCATTGCTCCCTGGCAAGCTACCCCATGGGTCCCCGAGGCCTGTGGAGTTTCAGGTGGCCATGTCACAGAGCAGCCCCTCCACGGGGGACTCAGAGACTTGGCCTGGGAGGGTGGCTGCAGAGCTGCCCCAAGACTCAAGACAGGGGAGGGGAAGTGCGGGGCACAGCGTGCAGGGATGTCCGCGGATCTGCAGACTGCGCGAGCTCCTTCCCTGGAAGCCGTGTGTAGACACTAACCTCCTCTTTTTTGTTTTCCTGGCAAGGCGGAGGCAGCTATTGAACAGAGTGGGGCACAGCACTTCCTTAAGTGTTTGGAACCGGGGCAGCTGAAGACCTGTTGTCTCTCCTCCTTGGCTCCAGAGCCCTCCGATGCCCTTAACGTTTGGATTGATACTCCTCGTTGGGCCTGTCTTCTGTTTGATTTCAGGCACTTTCCAATAAGTGCATGAAGTGCTCTGAGGCTGAGGAGAGGCACTAAAGAAATCGATACGTGTTCATCATCATCGCGGCACTTACGAGGGCTGGCTGTCCCTCGGGTCGGCCCACAGAGGTGCATGCTCGCCCGGGCTGCCCCGCTGGTTTTGTGTTTCCCCATGGATGGCCGACCAGTCTCAATAATGATCAATATCACTTTATCAATGCATCACTATTAACCAGGGTGCTTTAGCCGTCTCGCATTCCTGTCTTGGAAGAGTGCCTTCCAGACATTGAGATTTACAGTCCAGGGTTGCATATTCATTTCCTTCCCTCTCTGATGGGGTTCCCAGGCAGGAGGCCCCAGAAACCAACCCTGCCTTCTAGGAGTTTGCAGTCTGGTGGGGTAAGGGGATGGGGGGTGGGGAGAAGCAGGGGGAGGAGAGGGATCGTGAGCATGCCCTGCAATCACAGAGCTGGTTTGGGGTTTTAGATGTTTATGCTGGTCTTACTCTGGGTGTTTTCTGACTTGTTTTGAGGAAGGAGGGTGGTCCCCCTGACCCAAGGAGCTTGAAGAAGCATCCATGAGTTCGTGTGTGAAAACCAGCGTAGTCATTATACGTGGACAGTACTTGACAGTTTCCGAAGCTCATGCCTGTGTGGACATTGTTCATTTTATGGAAACTCACAGTAACCCCAAGAGATGGGCAGAGCAGATGGCAGCCTCCCCACTGTAGCAGAACAGGGAGCCTCTGGGCCCACAGAGCAGCAGAGGCTGAGCCAGGCGGGGCTCACTCCTCCTGGCTGGGTCGCCTCCTGTGTCACCCTGGCTCTATTTTCTGGAGTCAGGGGTTGGACGGGGCCACAGTCAAGGTGATGTGCAGCCTGCCAGCAGCCCCAGTCCCTTGCGGGCAGCACAGCCAGGAAAGCGAACGGGCTTCCTTTTCCCTCTGCCCTTTGCCCCAGCACGGGAGGGCATTCAGGGTGGGGGGTGAGACAGGAGATTTCTGTCCTCGCTCTCTTTCCTTCAAGCCTTCAGAAAGTGCCCCGCATGTTTTTCATATGGTTTGGTTATGTTTGGTGTATAGACCCTGCCAGTGTCCTTTCCCCGGAGCCCTTTGTGTCCAGCAGTGGGGTGCACCCAAGCCTTATTGACCATCGACTCCCTTC
Source organism: Nomascus leucogenys (assembly GCF_006542625.1). Lineage (NCBI taxonomy): Eukaryota > Metazoa > Chordata > Mammalia > Primates > Hylobatidae > Nomascus > Nomascus leucogenys. Next base: position 3,754,760 of record NC_044383.1, on the reverse strand, counting down.
GTCCTCCAGCCCCTGGGACCCCACCATCCCACTTCATATTGTGAAGAGCCCTCTAAGGAAAATAAGCAAGGCTCACTGCCTGCACCTTCCAGGAGGGCATACGGAGCCCCAGAGCGAGTGTGTAGCTTGCCCAAAATTGCCAAGTGGCTCCTGGCTCGCCACTTCCCCCAGCCAAGCCCTGAGAGGTTGCTTCCCAGGATTCCCTCATGGGACTGTCTGTTTCCGGGCTAAGAAGCCTCGCTCACCTGTTTGGGTCGCGGTGCCCTTCAAAGTGCGTGGAACAGGAACAGTGTGCATGGAAGAGCTGCTGTGCTCCAGCAGCTGGCCTGGGCTTCTCCTCCATCTCTCCCGGGGTGGCTAAACCCCTTTCTACTGCCTCTGTCTGTCAACTAAACCCTCAACCCCCACCGGCGCCTCCTCTCACTCTGCCACCGCCCTGGTCTGTGCCGGGGTCTCTCTTCTGGACCCTGCCCCCTCCTCCCGGCGATGGCCATCTGCGGTCCCACCCCCTGAGGCCCATGCCCACACGGGTCTCCAGGAGCACAGAGGGTGCATGCTTTCTGTTTAAAATCCACTGGCTTCCAACCAAGCCCCATCCTCAGCAGGGGGAACAGGCGCCTTGGACATCCCAGTCCCTTCTCCCCATCCCTATCTACATGGCCCGTGTCCTCCCAGGGCCTGGAAAGTGTCGCACCAATGCTGTCTTCTGGGGGTGGGAAAGAGGGGAGCTTCCTCCTGGCCTCGAAACGGACAGTGTTAGGAAGGTCACCGGCAGGGAGCAGGAGCCTGTGATTCCAGTAAACACCTCACCGGAAGGGGCTTTGTGGAGACAAAGGAAACTTCTCCTGGCCATGATGTGGGCTTTTTGACAAACAAGCCCTGCCCCATAAATAATTGTCCACATCCTGGTGACAGCAGATGCACCCCACAGCTGCTGCGAGCTGCTCACTTGACCTGTGACCTCTGACTTCGTGTGAGTGAGCACGGGCCACGGTACGCGGCTTCGGGAGGACCTGGTTATGGGATGCTATTGACGAGGCATTTATAAATATTTAATCTTCACATTAAAAATATGGGGCAGAAGAACCATTAGTCGCTGACAATAAAAAGGCTCTCTCTGCTGATTGTTGGGGCAAAAGAAGATCAGGGTAGATTTGATCAGGCTAAATGACAGTACTGTACGTTGAAAAAAATGTAAATAGGTGCTGTTTCCAAGGCAGTCATAGCTCAGACCTGTGGTCAAGGATCTAAAACTGGCCTGTCGATTCCACAGAATCTGTGCAAAGTATAGACCATTCATACAAAACAGAATGGATGGTTTATTTACGCCCAGTGCCATTAAGAATGGAGGAGAAAAGTTCAGCCCAGGATAAGAAGCTTAAATCTTGATTTTTTTTCCCTTCCCCCTCTCAAAAGAATGGATTCCTTGCATTGTAAATTATCCAACCCTTGTCCTTGGGTTGGCAGCTACTTCAGGCTGGTACGGACATTGCATAATCTTAAATATTGATTCTTGTTAGACCAAAAAAAAAAAAAAAAAAGGAAAAAAGTCTGAGAGCACCGAGCTCCCCTGGTCTGCATGTCCAGGAAATCGCCTTGGCTATAGCTCACTTCTGATGGCCTCTGGCCTCCTGACAGCGAGATCCATTCTGATTAGAAAAGTTCTAGGAGAAAAAGCAATGGTTAGGATCTCCTCTCCATCACAGCAAACACGGGATCGACTTCTGCCTAAGTGTGAGTCCTCAAGTGCCCCCAGAGCTTTCTGGGCAGAGTAAACCCAAAATGATGCAAAGCCCATCATCCCCTCATTCCCTGCAAGTGAAGCTCCCCCGCTTTGAGCAGTGCTCCCTGCCCCATTGAGGCCTGTCCACACTGGGTGATGGGTGCATGCCCCTGCCGAGGCTGGAGGGTTCTCCACTGGTGCTCCTTCCCCTTTGTCTGTCCCCAACACAGTGTGGGGCAGAGCTGGAAGTGCTGCCATTGTCCATCCCAAGAAATGATGCCTTCATAGGAAGAAACTGATTTTCATAAAGCCAAACTGTGTGGTGTGATGTTTACAGCTCTATACGGAGTCCCCCAGGCACCGAGATAATTAAGGCTTGGGTTTTAGGAGAACGAAGAGAAGAGTCTGTGTAAATCCATTAGGGTTAAAAAGGAGCCACTTCTTTCTCCCGATGTACACAGACCACTTAGCGCTGGTGGAGGAAGACGGCCAACATTGCAAAGAGAACCTGTGGCCATTTCCCAGGCTCCCTGTTTGAGAAGCGCGACGCCACTTTGGTGACTAAATGCAGAAAGAAACCCAAACCATAAAGTGTGTCTTCAGTTTGGCAACTTGTGGTACAATTTCATGAAATGCAATTAATTTTTCTAGTCCTCTGTGGCTACGAGTTTCATTATCTATTATCTAACCAGTCAACTTTGGTTACCTGCCAATAGCAACCACGGGAAAGGGACCTGTTGACTGATGTCTTCAGTTTCATGTTGAAAAGCCCTTCCCCTGAAAACTGTTTCTAGTTACTCCAACTGTCAATTGAATTATGGTGAAAAACCAAGATTGTTTGCAAAATGGAGTTATGTGTTAAAATGGTGCAAGGTGCTTCTCATTTAATGCAGATTCGTTTTCCCACTGGTTTCTTCTTGCTGTGTGTTCTGCAGGTCTTGGAAGAAACCATCACACCGAGGTCATTTCTGAGCACAGCGTGGAAGCTCCTATGTTTGCAGGCAAGTGATTGATTAAAGGTTGTTTGGCTAAAAGAAAGCAACAAACTGGGGTCTCAGACTGTGTGAAATTGTAATAGTTAAAGCCTCCTCCCAGTGACCAGTCGCTGCTGACCACACTCTGCAGGCCTCCTGCTCAAACCAGAGATGCCTCATTGAATTCCCAACTGTTATTTGAAGCCACTGGGTTGCCAGGATAGTAAGGGGCCAGTTCCACAGGGAGCTTCAAGTCCTGGTACAAAACCTAATGGTCTAGCCCAGTGCCCTTCCAGACCCACTGGGCTATTTCTAAAGTTTACCTCAATCTACAGAGAAGGGAAATTACTATTAGATGGCGTAGCAGATCCACATTGTGCAAATCAATGGCTTATTTTCAGTTGAGCCTTCTCTGTTCTTTAAAGCAGGCCCGAAAAACCTCTGGTATGGTCTGAATGTGTCCCCCCTCACCAGCCCCAAATTCATATGTTGAAACCCTGACCCCTAAAGTGATGGCATTAAGAGGTGGGCCCTTTTAGGAGGTGATTAGGTCATGAGGGTGGAGCCCTCATGAAGGAGATCGGTGCCCTTTTTATGAAAGGCCTCAGAGAGCTGCCTTGGCCCTCCCACCCTGGCAGGAAGGTGCCATCTGCAAACCAGGCAGAGGAGAGACAGTAGATCTGCTGGTGCCTTGACCTTGGACTTCCCGGCCTTAGGAACTGTGAGAAATACAATTCTGTTGTTTCCAAGCTACCCTGTCCATGGGATTTTATGATAGGAGCCTTAACAGCCTAAGACAGCCTCTTCTGGCAAAGGCTGTTTGGGGGAGTAGCAGCCACAGGTCTGGATGTCAGAGTGATAGTTCGTATTTATTGTCAAAGCCTCTATTTCCCACCACGGCCCTCCCGACAGCCTAGCTCCAGTCCCTACCCCGATGAGTCTAAATACATGAACTTCTGCCAGACAAAGAGTTCTGGTTAGGGACTAGCCTTTAGCTGCTACTTTCTTATTTCTCAGCCTTAAAAAACGAAATCAGCATTCCTCCTAGGGTTCTGAGTGCCTCACCTTTTATCTCTGTGATCTGCCTCCTCCTGAACCTGCCAGCCCCGGAGCCACAGCAGGGGTGCCTTAGTCTCTCATTAACCAGGTTTCCCTCCTATCTCTGCTATTCCTAAAGGTACCATTCAGTGGCCTCTAATGCTCGGACTATCCCTGAGCTTTTATAAAGAAGAAAAATCTTATCAGCAGCTTTCCAGTGTTTTTGAGAACTATTTGTGTTTTTTAAGATCTATTTTCTATTTTTATTCCTTATCTCTGTTTCCTCATCTTTGAGTTCCTCCAGTGACCCTGGCGGGAGGCCGGCCATTGCTAATGATTTACAGTACCTGGGCTTCATCAGTTGCTCCATAACTTCCTCGTTAGAAACTTATTTTTGTCAAGGAGACACTTTAGCTGCCCATAAAAACTGCCTTTGGAATCGAAATTCCTCTGAAACTCACACACAAACGCTTCATTAAATTTCTTTGCTTCTCTGACTCTTAGTTTCCCCACATGGATCAGACCTCGATAGGAGATCGTCTAAAGCCACCCAGTGGCCCCAGAGAGGTAGCTCAGGGCCCTCCAGCACCTCCCACGAGCACAGCACTTTACAGTTTACAAGCCTCTCCTTGCTCTTGGCAGCAGCCCTCCAGGGCAGGCAGTGATGTCCTCATCTTAAATGAGAAGTGTCCAAGTCGGCATTTCCTAAGGTCTCTCTCCTCTTCTGAGGGCGACTGGACTCTGACCCGGTCCTGAGTCCTCTGCAGTCCATGACGCAGCTGTCCTGGCTCTTCAGAAGGGATGGACCTGGGGCCAGTCACTTGGAGGAGCCAGGAAGGAGGGGCTGCAGGGACTGAACAGCCTGGTTGCCCAAGGGACCCAGGGCAGAGGGCGGTTCTGGCAGGTCTTTCTCCTTTCTGAGGCCCTGAGCAGCCCTCTACAGCGTGGCTTGCTGCACCCCCAGATGTCTTCTGCCACATGGAGGGGTCCCTGGAGGCAGGGCTGACCCGATGCGTCTTTGAAGCTTCCCCCCTCACCCACATTGATGGGAGAGGCCTGAGCATTGCTGCCGGCTCACCCTGTGTTGAATGATGGTCACACCCACCCTACATCTCCCGGGAAGCCAGCACCCCCTCCCCTCTGGAGTGGGCACCCCCTCTGCTGTGCTCAGAGCCCGGCTCCTACCCACTCCCTGACGTGGAGTGGTAAGGACAAGGCTTTCCCATAGGCACTGCCACATTTGTGGGGTCCTGTGCCTGCCACCACCACTGCCTCCCCAGGGCTACCACAGCCAGCATCCCCACCCTCTGGCCGGGCCAGCCAGGCCGGGACTCAGCCATGCAGGAGACGGCCCCTTCCCTGGCAGCTTGTGAGCCCCCCTGGGGCTGGAATCTTCCTGTGGCCCCGGGAGGCCTCTGTGCACCAGGCACAGCCTAGAAAGGTCTGGCCTTGTGGGGGTTCTACTGCACCCCTGCCTGGAGCCCAGGCATCCCCGGGTGGGGCGTTGCAGGCCTTGAGCACTCTGGTCCCTGCTGTCCACACCCACTGCATGGCCAGGAGAGGCTGGAGAGGCTGGGTCCGTGTGGCCACCAGGGCCACTGGATTCCTTGAGGCTCCTCCCTCAGGCTGTCCCCGCCCCACTGGACAGGACCAGGCTGGCACCTGGCCAGGAAGGACTCAATGTGATGGCCTTGTCCCGGCTTCTGCCATCTCCATACCCTGTAGCCTGAGTCCCACCCTGCCTACACCCTGTCAGCCTTGGCCCCATGCAGAAGCAGCCGCTTTGATGTTAAAAAGTAAATTCTGGTGCCTGGGCCTTGGCTTTGCCTGGGGCAAGTGGGACCCACACTTGTCAGGGTGGAGCAGCTTTTCCAAAAGCTGGCACTGGACAGAGGCTATGAGGCCACCACTCAAAGGCAACGCCAGGGAAGGGTCGGGCACTGAACGTTGTGTGCCTGAGCCCAGTGGCTCCGGGAGGCCCAGGACATTTTGTCCACCGGCACTCAGGGCTGCCTGCACAGGCCCCAGCTTGCCTTGGGATTTGGAATATCCTTGGCTGCAGGAGAAATGTGGACACCGTCATTCACTCCATTTTTCCCAGAAGCGTGGGCAGCAGGGCGAGCAGTGGGCTTGGGTCCAAGCAAGAAGAGGAGCGTTTGCCTCCCCTGGCTGGCAGGGCCTCCTCCTGGCTCACAGGGCTAGCAGGGAGTGGGTGAGCAGCTCAGGTTTGGGCCAAAACCCACCATGCTCTCCACACTGCTCCTGTGTTGAAGGAAGGGTTACCTTTTCTTTCCACGGGTGTTTACATGCTGTATTTACTTTGGGGAAAAGAAAACTAGTATCACCCTATAAGGCCACCCTATAAGGTGAACACTGAAGGTGCAAGTTCTTTTCCAGCCAGCAAACAAGGCAAACATCTAGCACAGTGGAAGGAGCAGCATTACCCAGGTAGGAAGCTCCGTGGATGGAGGGGCCCGATGAGGCTTCCTGGGATTTATTCTGGGGCACGTTAGTGATGAGACGCTGCTTGCCGGGCCTCAGCCCAGCACTTGCAGCGTTCTTGGTCTTTTTCTTGTGATCTATGTCTTCTCTACGTATTGACAAGCCCTTTTCCAATGTATACATTGTGAACATTTTATCCTAGTCTGTGGCATGTCTTTTTTTTAATTTAGAAAAAAAAAATTTGTGGATACGGTCTCTCACTGTTGCCCAGGCTAGAGTGCAGTGGTGCAGTCTGGCTCACTGCATCCTTGACCACTGGGCTCAAGCAATCCTCCTGCCTCACCCTCCCAAGTAGCTGGGACCACAGGTGTGTGCCATCACACCCTGCTAATTTTTGTATTTCTCGTAGAGATGGGTTTTCTCCATGTTGACCAGGATGGTCTCAAACTCCTGGCCTCAAGCTATTCATCTGCCTTGGCCTCCCAAAGTGCTGGGATTATGGGTGTGAGTCACTGCCCCCAGCCATAGTGTGTTGTGTCTTTATGCTTTCTTTATGGTGTCCTTTGATGAGCAGAATTTTCAAGTTTTTATGAAGTACAGTTTATCAGTTTTTTCTTTCATTGTTAGTGCTTTTGATCTCCTGCTTAAGAAATCTTTGCCTATCCCAAGTCTATAGAGATGGTTTCCTATGTGTTTTAGAGACAGTTTCCTTTGGGGTTTTTTCCAGAAGCTGTATAGTTTTAGCTTTTCTGTTTGGGCCAATTATATATCTCAAATTAATTTTTTCATATGGTGAGATGATATGGTTTGGCTGTGTCCCTACCCAGCTCTCACATCTTGAATTCCCATGTGTTGTGGGAGGGACCTGGTGGGAGATAATTGAATCATGGGGACTGGTCTTTCCCGTGCTGTTCTCATGATAGTAAATGAGTCTCACAAGATCTGATGGTTTTAAAAATGGGAGTTTCCCTGCACAAGCTCTCTTCTTGTCTGCCGCCACATAAGACATGCCTTTCACATTCCACCATGATTGGCCTCCCCGGCCACGTGAAACTGTAAGTCCATTAAACCTCTTTCTTTTGTAAATTTCCCAGTCTTGGGTATGTCTTTATCAGTAGTGTGAAAATGGACTAATATATGCAACATAAGTGTCAAGGATTTTTTTCCCATATGGATGTCAGTTGCTTTAGAAAATATTTTCTTTTTCCATTGAATTCCATTGGTGCCTTGTCAAAAATCAAATGACTTTATATATGTGAGTCCTTTTCTGGACTCCTTATTCTGTTCCAGTGATCTGTCTCTCTAGCCTTATACCAGTATCACATTGTCTTAATTATTGTTGCTTTTTAGCAGACACAGGATTCTTGGGATTTTCCATTTCATCATGTGTCTGTTTTGGCAAGTTGTGTTTTACAAAGAATTTGTTCATTTTTTTTCTGTATTGTCAAACTTCTTAGCATGTGTATTTTTACAATGTCCTCTTACTATCCGTTTAATGTTCATCAGGTCTATAGTGGTGTTCCCTTTTCAGCTTTCCTGATCATTCTTACTGGAGATTTGTCAATTTTGTTGATCTTTTCAAAGATCCAGCTTTTGCCTTTTGATCCCTTCAGTGAACTTTCCACACCGACGGTCACTATGACCTTGGCTCTGCTAATCCTCCAATCCACATGAGGATGGGTGGACTTAAGTGACCTCCAAGGACCCTCATTACTCAGACAATCCCTTGCTCTGTGAGTCTGTGTCTTTCTTGCTCCCAGTTAAGGTCAGGATTAGGACTTGGAGGGTGACAGTTTTATATCAACTACAGAAGGAAATTCCAGCTGCAGGCCTGTAAGAGGAGATGCCCCATGCCTGCCTCCTGACGGCACTCTGCTCTTGCAGCCATGTTGACTTCTCTGTGGCCCCAGGACCTTAACACATACTGTTCTTGCTGTGTTTGTAAGACTCACCCCCAACCCCAACTTTTCTTCATTAATTCCTTATCAGTTTCCAGAGTAAACCAACACATGATTTCTGGAAGAAAGCCTTCCTGTTTCTCAAACCCCTTCATTCCTGCTGCTGGCCTAGACCAAGGAAGGCCTTCCCAATTCTGTGTTCTCAAAGCACTGAATAGGTTTCCTGCAAAGCACCTACTGCAATTGCTTTTAAATTGTTATGTAATAAATGAAGAGACTTAATATGTACCTGAATGGGGCAACTCAATATTTCATCAATAGCCCCCATAATATAAACTCTATACAGCATCAAACTGATTCTAAAATTAGACTGAGTGCAATGACTTATGCCTGTAGTTCCAACACTTTGGGAGGCCAAGGTGGGAGGATTGCTTGAGCCCAGGAGTTTGAGCCCAGCCTGGGCAACATGGGGAGACTCCATCTCTACAAAAAAAAAATTAAAAATGAGCCCAGGGTGGTGGCACACACCTATTGTCCCAGCCACTTGGGAGACTGAGGTGGGAGGATCACTTTAACCCAGGTTGTCAAAGTTGCATTGAGCCATGATCACACCAGTGTACTCCAGTCTGTACAACAGAGCAAGACCCTCATCTCAAAAAAAAAAAAAAAAAGTTATATGGAAGAGTAAATGAACAGAAATAGCTGAGAAAATATTAAGATTCTTAGAGGAAGTTTGCTCTTCTAGGAATTAACATATTTTTTAAACTATAAGAATTAACAATAGATGGAGTCTAGGCAGGAATTCTCTAAAAGGTCAGTAGAAGGGAATTTAAAAAGAAAAAAGGAATTTAGAAATGAATAATGAGATATTTAAAATCAGTAGAAAAGATGAGCTGACTACTCAATATATGGTTTGGGGATAATTTGTTCTCCATTTGGAAAAAAATAAAATTAAATTTCTCCGTGTATAAAACATAAAATTAAACCCTAGAGAGATTAAAGAACTATCGGCTAAAACTATGAAAACCATCAAAGTACTAAGATAAAGTGTAAGATAATTTTGTTTTTTAATCTAGGACGGAGAATATTATCCTAAACAAAGAACTAGAAGCCGTAAAAGATTGACTTACAGATGGCTGGGGAGGGGTGGGGCCGTTGCACAGGGAGAGAAGCCCAAAGCAAAGTCATTGGCATAGAGAAGATATTTACAACACATAAAGAGGCAACCACCATCAAATACAAAGAGTTCCTGCAAATTAACAAGCAAAAGACAACCCAGTAAAAAATGGGCAAAGGATAGCAACAGGCAGTTCACAGAAGAAATACAAAAGCTACATACATGTGTGAGAATTTGCTAAAATGTGTAAGTAATTAGCAAATGTGAATTAAAACAGTAAGATTTTATTATCACCAATCAGATTAGCAAAAATTTTGACTGAAAGTATTCTCACTAGAATGTTTGTCCCACAAGAACAGTAAACGTTTGTCTGTTTTATTCTTGGCTAAATTCCCAACACCCAGAACAGTGCCTGGCACCTAATAGGCACTCAGTAAGTACGTTTTTCATTTCTTTAACTTTGCCAAAATATACATGACATTTACAACTTTTTTGAGACAAGGTCTTCCTCTGTCATCCAGGCTGGAGTGAAGTGCTGCAATCACAGCTCACTGCTGCTTCAACCTCCCAGGCTCAAGTGATCCTCCCATCTCAGCCTCCTGAGTAGCTGGGTGCACAGGCATGCACCACCATGCCCAGCAAGTGTTTTCTTTTCTGTAGAGACAGAGTTTCCCTGTGTTGCTCAGGTCGGTCTTGAACTCCTGGGCTCAAGTGATCCTCCTGCCTTAGTTTCCCAAAGTGCTAGGATTATAGGCATGAGCCACCATGCCCAGCCATTTATAATTTTAATCATGTTTTAGGTGTCCAGGTCAGAGGCATGAAGTACATTTACACTATTGTGTAATCATCACTTTCATGAATCTCTAGAACTCAGTTCATCTTGCGGACAGAAACTCTTCCCCTTTAAACAATAACTCTCTATCCTCCCCTCCCCAGCCCCTGGCAGCCCTCATTCTACTTTCTGTCTCTATAAATTTGACCACTCTAGATACCTCATATAAGCAGACTTAGACATATTTATCCTTTTGACAATAAATATTTTTAAATGAAGGAATGAATGTATTTAGTACAGGTGAAGGTGGGGTGAAATAGCGATTTTCTTACATGTTGGTGAATAAGAACATTTGACCACACCTATCCAAATTTAAAGTATATATTTAACAAATAAGCCAAAAACACCACTTCAGGGGCTCTTTCCTGAAGAAACACTGATTAATGCACAAATATACAAGTGCAAGAGTGTTTTTAAATATAAAATTTTTAAATATAAAATTTATTGAAGTAGGAACTAGGTACTGTGACATTCAAGAACCATAAGCATCCAGCCCCATACAATTTACAAGGTGAACCTACCTGAATCCTGATCTGAAGTTCCAGCAGGCTCCCTCTGACTTCCTCCTAGTCACTATCTCCCTGCTTGGGCAAGCTCAACTTTGCCTTTTCACACCATTGATGAGTTTTGCCTATTTTTAACTTGATGTAAAGGGAAATCATACAGTGCACCCTTTTTTTGTGTCTGACTTCTTTTGGTTGACATTATGTTTGTGAGATTCATTTCATATCAATGCATGTAATGATAGCAAATTTATTCTCATCATTTTGTACACTATTCATATCATATGAATATGACACAATTCTATTTAGACATTTTGTTACCCGTGACCATGTTCGCCATGTTTCCAGTTGGTGGCTTTTAAAAATACTGCTGCCATTAACTTTGTTGTGCATGTACTTTAGTGAATATATGTACTCATTTCAGTTGGTTGTATACCTAGTAGTGAGATTGCCAGGTCATAATGTTCAGCGTTGGTAGATGCTACAAAAGAGTTTTTTCAAGTGCCTCTACCAATTTACATTCCCACCGGCAATGTGTGAGACTTCCAGTGGACCCAAATCTTTGCGAAAACATGATATTGTTTGACTTTCTCAGGTTAGTCATTCTGGCGGAGATATAGTGGTATCACTTTATCTTTTAATTTTAATTTTCCTGATGGTTAATGAAGTTTAACATCTTTAAGATGTGAATTTACTATTTGGATATATGACTTTGTTTCTTGTTCAGGTTTTTGGCCATTTTTCTGTGAGACCGTCTGCTTTTTTGTTAATGATACGCAGTTCTTTATATTCTGATATGAATTCTTTGTCGGATATGTATCTTGCAAGTGTCTTTCACCACTCTGTGGCTTGTCTTTTCATTTTCTTATTGTATCATTTTGAAGAACAGCATTTCTTGATTTTAATGTCATCCAATCTATCAATTTATTTTATGGTTAAAGTTTTTTGTTTTCTGTTTAGTGTATCTTTGCCTGTCACAAGGTTACAAAGATATCTCCCATGTTTTCTTCTAAAAACTTTATTGTTTTATCCTTCACATGCAGCTAGAAATCCATCTAGACTTGCTTTTTTATATGGTGTAAGGTAGGGGTTAGTTTTATTTTTTTCAAGAGATAAAGCTGATTGACTCAACACCATTTGTTGACCCAGCCTCATTTTGTCATATGCGTGGGTCTGTTTCTGGACTCTCACCCATTTTACTAAACTTTCAGGCTATCTTTGCACCAATAATACGTTGTTTTAATTAGGATAGCTTTAAAATAAGCCTTGCTGGGTGGTGATCTAAGTTTTCCAGTTTTATTCTTACTGAAGATTATGTTGCTATCCTTAGCCCTTTGCATGTCCCTGTAAATTTCAGAATCAGCTCATCAAACTAAATCTGCCAACATTTTTATTGAGATTTTGTTTAATCTACAGATCAATTTGGGGTAAATTTAGGTATTTACAATAATGAGTTTTCTAATCCATTGACATGGTATATCTCTCCAACTACTTAGATTGTTAAAATGTTTTTCTCAATTATGTTTTGGGGTTTTCACTGTACCAATTTTGAATAAATAAATTCCATTTATTTCTAGATATTTGATGTTTTGCTGCCATTGTGGGTTTTTTTTTTTTTTTTTTTTTTTTTTTTTTAGACAGAGTCTCAGTCTGTCTCTCAGGCTGGAGTGCAGTAGCACAATCTTGATTCACTGCAAGCTCTGCCTCCCAGGTTCATGCCATTCTCCTGCCTCAGCCTCCCACGTGGCTGAGACTACAGGCACCTGCCATCATGCCCAGCTAATTTTTTGTATTTTTAGTAGAGACAGGGTTTCACCGTGTTAGCCAGGATGGTCTCAATCTCCTGACCTTGTGATCCACCCACCTCAGCCTCCCAAAGTGCTGGGATTACAGGCATGAGCCACCGCGCCCGGCCTGTGGAGGTATCTTTTCTAATGGTATCTTTAAAATTTTCCATTTTCTACTTATTTGTTACTATAGCACTTTTTAATAGCAAAGAATATAAAATTTTCAACACGGGACTGGTTCCATAAATGTGGTTTCATATGTACAGTGGATTATTCTACAGCCACGAAAAAGGATGGGGTGGATCTACATGTACTGACAGAGAACTTCATTAAATGGTGTAAGTGCTAAAGAGTAAGTGCTAATGGGGGAAGGATGATGAGAATAATATAAAAATTATTGTTTCATGGTTTTACAACTATATGTAGATGTCTGTTTGTTTGTAATGTCCTTCAAACAAGGTCTAGAAAGATTGACAGCCCATTGGTAATAGTGCATCTGCCTGCAAGCTGAAGGGGTTTAGGCAGAGTTTGGATAAGGAGGATTAACCTTTATCTCCAAATACATGTTCATTGCTTTTATTTGGGAAATAAGCCTGGATTACAAGAAAGTAAAAAAAAAAAGGTAGGGGGGATTATTACCTGTTTAATGAGTTTCTTTCTTTCCTTTTTTTTTTTTTGACAAGGAGTCTTGCTCTGTCACGCAGGCTGCAATGCAGTGGTGCAATCTCGGCTCATTGCAAGCTCCGCCTCCCAGGTTCACGCCATTCTCCTGCCTCAGCCTCCCAAGTAGCTGGGACTACAGGCACCTGCCACCAAGCCTGGCTAATTTTTTTTTTTTGTATCTTTTTTTAGTAGAGATGGGGTTTCACCCTGTTAGCCAGGATGGTCTCAATCTCCTGACCTCGTGATCTGCCCACCTCGGCCTCCCAAAGTGCTGGGATTACAGGCGTGAGCCACCACGCCTGGCCCTAATGGCTGTCTGTCTTCTGGCTGAGGACCTGGCCTACCACAAGGTCTCCACAAATACTCAGGATGGAGCTGGCATTGAATGACTCACTTGGCCTGCACTGAGACTGTCAGGCCTAAGTCTGGAGCTCTTTTTATGTAGTTCTATAATTTTAATGAATGTATATCATAAACTAACACGAGAACTGTGTACTGTGGAGCAAAACCATGCTAGATAATGAAAGAACTGGATTATTAATGGACCACTGTAGTGTGATATTGAGCCATGTGCCTCGAGCACGGAAGCAGATGCCTTGGTCCAGGGTCCTGCTTTGGTTATGTGCGTGGACCCCTGAATCAGGCTAGTGAAGCCTGCACACCCCTTCCCCAGAACAATGTTTTCATTGTCCACAAAATAAAATACATACAATCACAGAAAAAATTAATTCTATTAAATAGTTAGCAAAACATTAAAAATAAAATTTGAGATATCATTGTATATGTGCTTCTTCATTATTTATGCATTAAACAAAATCCAGGAACAGTTGAGCTAATTATTACCAGAATCTCCCAAGTCACGATAACCGTAAACAATCTGATACTGCTAAAATGACTGTGGCTTCTTGCCTGTACTCATAAGGAAATGCTGAATTTTATAGCTGTTAGTGAAAATAAAGTTAAATTTTTGTTTTACATTCAAGTTTATGGACCTTAGGTTAAGAACCCTTGCCTTGGTTGAAGACACAGTAAGGAACACTGTTTCCATGAAAATGTGGTTTGCAAAAGCTGGGGTTCTGGGGATGCAGCAATAATCCAAGCAGACCAGCCCCTGTCCTCAGGGGGCTTCCCTTCTCACGGGGAGACGGTACAGAAGTTAATTAAGTCAAACCTGAACTTCATTAAATGGTGTAAGTGCTAAGGAGAAAAATAAAATGAAAGGGAGAGGGTAAGGTATATGTGTGGTGTTTGGGGTGTGGGTTTGTTTTAGACAGGCAGGCAAGGCTGCCTCCCTGGGCCGGGGGTGAGACCTGAGTTGGGGAGCACAGCAGGTGCTTTTGCAGAAGAGAGCTCCAGGGAGAGAGAACAGCAAGTGCAGAGCCTCAAGCAGGAGCTTCTGCAGGAGGGAGGTGTGGCAGGGTAGTGGCTGACCCTCAGTGTTCTTGTGGCCCTTGGAAGGTCTGGTGGAGGGGGTGCAACAAGGGTGGTATTCCTTTCATTTTAAGGGCCCCTCTGGCTATGGTGTCAAGACACAGAGAGACAGAGCTGTAGGGCAAGGGCAGGAGTGAGGGGACCAGTTAGGCTGCCACCATCCGCCAGGGACGCACTGATGTGGCTCAGAGCAGGGTGGCAGGGGTGGCATCTGCTGAGACTCCTGAGATCCAACTGAAAGAGACAACAAGTTTTAAAGGAATGTAAGAAAAAAAGAACTATGTTAAAAATAGTGGAACTGAGTATTCTGAAATGTTTAGAAAATAATGAAACTGCTTTTTAAAAAGCCATCTGGAAGGATTTTGCTTTTCCTTCATATCATTTGGAAATGACCTTCGAGGAGAAGCCCTGTGTATGTGTGTTCCACAGAGGACCAAGAGTGGGCTCCAGAGAGCCCTGGCAGAGTCCAGGCCGGGGAGGGGGCAGGCTATCCCACCTGGGGAGGGGGCAGGCTATCCCACCTGGGGAGGGGGCAGGCTATCCCACCTGGGGAGGGGGCAGGCTATCCCACCTGGGGAGGGGGCAGGCTATCCCGTCTGGCACCATGTGGGGCCGGGACCTTGTGGAGAGTGTGGACCTGCCTTGGTCTCGCCCCAGGCAAGAATTAGGAGCCATGATCTCCACTTTGGTGGCCTGGAGATAACAGGTCAATAGGGGCCTTACAAGACCACCTTCCCCCTCCAAGGTGTGTGGACACCAAGCAGCCCGTCCTGGGGAGCAGGTTGTGGCGGGGGGGGTCTTGGCCAGCTTAGGACAAAGACTCAGGAGGCCCCAGGATCCCATGTGCCAGCCTGCAGCATGAGTCCTGGCCATGTGCTCTAGGAAACATGGTTTCCCCAGAACACCAAAACGCTTAAGAGTAATTCTTCATGAAAGATAATGTTCATTTTTTATGCTCTGATAAAACTACAGGGCTTTTTAATTTTTCTTAACAGCCTTATCAAGAAATAATTCACATACCATACAATGTACTCATTTAAAGTGTGCAATTCAATGGTTTTTTAACATATTCACTGAAATGGGCAACTACTACCACAGTCGATTTTAGAACATTTTTATCACGTCAGGAAGAAACCCATACATACCCCTTGGCTGTCACCCCCATCACCCCATGTCCCCCAGCCCTAAGCAACTACTTTTCTACTTTCTGTGTACATAGATTTGTCTGTTCTGGACATTACACAAATGAAAACCTATGAGTTTCTTGGTTATTGACTTCTTTCATTCAGCACAATGTTTTTAAGATTCATCCATGTCGTAGCATGTTTCTGCATGCCATTCCTCTTATGGTTGAATAATAATTCTGTTGTATGGATGTACAATGTTTTAAAAATCCATTCATGGCTGGGCATGGTGGCTCACACCAGTAATCCCAGCATTTCAGGAGGCTGAGGAGGGAGGATCGCCTGAGATCAGGAGTTTGAGACCAGCCTGGGAAACATAGCAAAACCCCATCTCTTTATAAAATACAAAAATCTGCCAGGCGTGGTGGTGCATGCCTGTAGTCCCAGGTACTTAAGAGGCTGAGGTGGGAGGATCGTTTGAACCTAGGAGGTCGCGGCTGCAGTGAGCCTTGATTGTGCCACTGCACTCCAGCCTGGGAAACAGAGTAAGAGACTGTCTTAAAAAAAAAAAAAAAAAAAGTCATAATGGACATTTGAGTGGTTTCCACCTTTTAGCTATTATGAATACTACTGCTAGAAACATTCATGTGCAAGTTTTTGTGTAAATATATGTTTTTCATTTCTCTTGGGTCTATACCTAGGATTGGAAATACTAGGTCATATGGCTCCTCTGTGTTTGACCATTTGAGAAATTGTTGGACTGTTTTCCAAAGTGGCGACACCATTTCCAATTCCCATCAGCAATGTGTGAGTGTTCTAATTTCTCCACATCCTCACCAGTGCTGGTTATTATGACCTCCTTATTACAGCCATCTTACTGGGTGTGAAGTGGTAGCTCATTGTAGTTTGGACTTGCATTTACCTAATGACTAATGATGTTGAGCATCTTTTCACATGGATATTAGGAATTTGTATAACTTCTTTGAGAAGATGTCTATTCAGGTCATTTTCCTATTTTTAAATTGAGTGATTTGTCTTTATATTATTGATTTGTAACAGTTCTTCTTATATTCTAGATACAAGTCCCTTATCAGATAAGTGATTCGCAAATCGTTTCTCTCATTCTTTGGGTTGTCTTTTCACTTTCTTAATAGTGTCTTTCGAAACATAGAAGTTTTTAGTTGTGGTGAAGTCCAATGTATCTATTTTTCTTGTGCAGCTTATGCTTTTGGTATCACATCTAAGATTTGTGTCACATCCATTGTCAAACCTGAGGTCATGAAGAGCCCTCTGTTTTCTTCTAAGAGTTTTTACAGTTTTAACTCTTAGAGTTAGGCCCTTGATCCGTTTTGAGTTAATTTTTTATATGGTGTGAGGTACAAATATACTTTTGTTCTTTTGCTTGTGGCTCTCCAGTTGTCCAGCACCATTTGTTGAAGAGACTATTCTTTTCCCATTGAAAGACCTTGGCAGTTTTGTCAAAACTCAGTTGACCATAGATACGTAATTATACTTCTGGAGTCTCAATTTTATTTCATTGATATGTCTATCCTATGCCAGTACCACAATATCTCAATTGCCGCTGCTTTGTAATAAGTTTTGAAATCAAAATATGGGAATCCTTTAACTTTGTTCTTTTTCAAGAGTGTTTTGTGGTTATTCCATATCTGGTGCAATATCATATGAATTTTAAGATGAGCTTATTCGTTTCTTTAAAGAAGCCAGCTGTGATTATAATAGGGATTGCACTGAATCTGTAGATCAATTTTGTGTTGTTATCTTAACAATATTGTCTTCCAATCCATGAACATGGGATTTTTTAGTTGATTTAGATCTTTAATTTATTTTAACAATAAAACCATAGGACTTTTTGAAAGTGTTTCAGAACAGCTATCTTTTGAGGTTGCCTACTCTTACCAACTCCCCTGTGAGAGCTGCCACAAAGTTCTGGGTCTCCATCCTGTCCAAGGCATTGACGTAGCCCTAGGTGAACAAGCCCAAGGAGTCAGCTGGAGGGGAACTGGGCTGGGTTTTGTTCTTCCCTTTAAAGGTCCTCCCTCCTGCAAGCCTGCCCAGGCAAGTGGGCGCTCATAGCTCTAGCTCATTGCTAGATCTTGGGTGTTCTCTTAACCTTGGTTTAACATCAGCTATTCACTTTGTCTCTACACACTATTCCTTTCCTCTTCAGAGCTGGGGAATCATCATATCTTAGGGTGCCCAACCATCTGAGTTTGTCCTTTCACGTGTGTGAGAAGGGCATAATCTAGATTTTATCGTGTGTGTTTCTACTACCCTCAGCACCACTTATTGGAAAGGCTGCTCTCTGCCACTGCATTTCAGTGCCACCTTTGTCATCAATCAGGTGACCGTGAATAGGAGGTCTGTTTCTGGTCTATGCCATTAGGTTATTTGTCTGTTCTAGTTCCAATACCAAAGTGTCTTAGTTATTACAGCCTCATAAGATGTGTTGCTTTGGGTGGTTCAAATCCTCCAGCCTCTGTCTCCGTCAGAATTGCCTTGGCTCCTCCAGATCATTTACAGTTCCAAGTACATTTTAGGATCACCTTATCAATTTTAAGAAAAGCACCTAGCGGAATTTGATTGAGATTGTACTAAATCTGTAGGTCAGTTTAGGGAGGAAGAGTTGACATCATCTCAACAGGTAATTTTCCAATCCATGAATATGGCATATTCCTTCATTTATTAAGATTTTAAGATTTTCTCTCAGTACAATTTTGTGGTTTCCTGTGCAGACATCTTGCATAACTTGGGTAGCTTTCTTTCTAAGTATTTGCTGTTTTTAATGCTATTGTAAATGGCATTGAAAATTTTTAAATGGCATTTTTTAAATTCCTGTTATAAAAATACTGTTATTGTCATAGAAATACAGTTGTATATTGACCTTGTATGCATTAATCTTGCTAAATGTGTTTATTAAACCTCATACCTTGTAAGTTATTTTTGGTTATCTTATAATGCTAATTTTAAGATATTTTTTCCCCTAATTTGCCCGGTCGGTAACTGGTTGGTTGCAGGCAGCAGAAGCTTCCTCCAGGAAGTTCAGATAAAAGTGAAGATAGTGTCAGGCCCCAGAGGCATGCTGAGAAAGCCAGAGCGAGGAATTCAGTGGGGCTTCATGGGAACTCCTCCCTTGGGATCTCTCTCCTTTGTACCATGCAGCCTGGATCTCCACACCTCTGCGCACTCTCCTCTTTCCTGCCCACTTGCCAGTCTGGTGTCTGCTCTCTTAGCACTGTGTCAGCCCCAGCTCAGATTCCAGGTAGCCATGCACCAACGCCCATCCCATCACGCCTCAGTGTTCTAGGCCAATCTGATGGCTCTGAGTTAGTTGTCCCTCCTACCTCGTTCACTGTAGTAGGAGGGCAGAGTGGTGAGACAGTGATACAGTGAGCAGTGTTCTCCAACACATAACTCTGCCTGTCTATTCACAAGAAAACTTGGAAAATGTTAATGTAATGTGTAAGTTTTCACCTACCAGATATACCTACTGTTAATTTTGCTGTAACTCTGACCAGTATTTTTTCTAAATATATGTATATTTTTATATATTATTTATTTTCCCGCTACATAGAAATTTACGAATTGGAATTCCGTTCTATATAAACAGTATTATATGCTTGTTTTACCTAATTTTATGTCATTTGAGGTTGACCATTTTATTAGATATACTTCAAAAACATAATCTTTATGGTTTAATAGAATATATAATATTCCATTATAATGGCTATATCATAATTTAATGACCAATTCCTATTTTGAGCCATTTGGGTTCTTTCCAATTTTTTGATAAATATTGCCATAGCTAACCATTTTGGACTTTAAAGTCTTTTCTAATATCTGATCATTTCTTTCAGATTGATTCCTTGGAGTGGAATTAGTAAAAAGGATATGAATATTTTTAAGTCTCTTGATATGTCAGACTGATTTCCAGAAGGCTTGTACCAATTTACTCTTCTACCGACAACTGTAAGAATACCCTTCCTCCATCAACAGCATTGTGTATTAGCTTTTAAGAAAAATCTTTTCTAATTTAATAGGTTAAAAAAATTCATCTCATTATTTTAATTTGATATGTATTTTTAAATGAGGTTGAATATAATTTCCCAAGCTTATTGATCACTTTTATTGTTCCCTTGTGAATGGACTGTAAATTTGCCTCTTTTTTCTTTAGGGTGTTCATTGAGTCTTATTGATTTGCAAAAGCTCATTGTATATGAAGAATATAAACCCTTTGTTGAGATTGTTACAGGCATCTTTTCTCTCTCTCCTGATGGCGCCTTCCCTACATCAGTCCTGTGTTCTGCCAGCCCCACAATAGCAGCACAGGCAGTGAAGAATCTGGTCCCTTATAGGTGGAAAAACAAGTTCTATATTTGGCTTAGCTAATGAATGCTGTGATGGCTGAGCAAGCTGTACCAACATCCTCATTGTCCATGGCCCACCATCAAGGTGGAGTGTTGGGAGAGGGGGCGGTCTGATGGGGCAGCTTGGTGAGAGATACCTGTGTCCCCTTCTGATCCTTTGTGTCTTTCTCAGCCAACACGTTTGATATTGTTGTTATTCATTGCAAGTCTACCCTCCAAATCATGATTGCTCTTATTTTCCTCTTCTTCATTCCATCCTTAGCCCATTATTACCTTGTTGGCAGTCACAGAAGCTAACTTTTATTGAGCCCTTGCTGAGTGCCAGCTGCAGGCCTAACCCCTTGCAGCCCAGCCCCTCTGGCTGCCTCAGTCCTAGCCTGCACCTCCGTTACACTCCTGCACCATGGGGTGGGCTCAGTGTATCCTTCCCACACTGGCTCGCCAGCCCCATATGTGGACCCCAGGAAACCCACGGAAAGCACAGGGAACCAGAGGTTCCGAGGCCTCCTGGCGGCTTCAAAGGCCCTGGGAGACATGGTCTTCTGCCTCCGGTTTTGGGAGCATTGATGTGTGACATTGGTTATGTTCTGAGGCAAAGCCCGCTGACTCCCAGCTGAGCTGCACCAGGCAAGCCAGTTTCCACTTGTGGCCGGTACAGGTGGCCTTGGCTGAGTCAGGCCCTCCAAACCCTGTGGGTGGCTTGGTTAGAATCTTCTCAGGGAAGTGCGACTTCTTTCCTTTCTTCCATTTACAAACCCCTCCCCCACTCTCTCCCTTCCTTTTTTTTTGAGACAGAGTCTCACTCTTGGTGCCCAGGCTGGAGTGCAATGGCACAATCTCAACTCAGTGCAACCTCTGCCTCGCAGGTTCAAGCCATTCTCCTGCCTCAGCCTCCCAAGTAGCTGGGATTACAGGTGCCCACCACCACACCTGGCTAATTTTTTTGTATTTTTAGTAGAGACAGGGTTTCACCATGTTGTCCAGGATGGTCTTGAACTTCTGACCTCAAGTGATCCGCCTGTCTCGGCCTCCCAAAGTGCTGGGATTACAGGCATGAGCCACCATGCCTGGCCAGTCTTTCTTGCTGAAGATACCTGAAACCTAAATCAGTGGAGAGAGGGTAGGGTTTGGAGATTGGAGACGTCACTTGGCATCGGGCCCTGGTCCTTTCAGCCTGGTGACCCTGGCCTATCATCTAAACCTTCTGAACTGTAGTTTCGCCACCTGGAAGTGGGGAGCCAGCTCCGGCACAGAGCTTTGTGGGAGGACAAAAGAGATGATGTGGATAAAGTGCTCCGCAGATCATCAGGGGCGGCAAAGGTGAGTATTGCTGTTAGATGTGTGGAATATTTGACTCACTTTGGAGACTATATTTAAGAGATGGTCTCTGAGGGATCTTGAATCAGAAACAGTGTTCGCCTCCTCCTGAAGTAGTGCCTGCCCTCACTTTGTCCCTGGCCCCAGTCTTTCCAGGAGGGACAAAATGCCCTCTTAGATTCCCACTAAGTACCAGAAACTCAGTGGGACCTCAGCTTCCCCGCTCAGCCTTGACCAGGTGCCCCCATGCAGGGGTGAGAAGGGCGCAGGTTCATCCAGGGCACTCAGGAGACCCACTGGGAGGCTGGAGGGTGGTGGCCTCAGATGCTTTTGCGTCTTCTCCGGGGGGACACCACCCTGGAGTGGCCTGGGGGGCAGGGCAGGCACTGCCGAGGAGAGCACTGGGGCTTCCACTGGATGCCGGATGGGATTTAGCCAAGATTCTCTCTGCCCAGATCTCAAGGTCTTAGCACATGGGGACTGGGAGCCCGCATGCTTCTGTATCCTGTGTGCAGCTGTCTGTGGGGTGGTGTAGAACCAACTGGGGGGGGGAGTGGCATGAGGTGGGGACTCACCAAAACTGACGGCGCTCCGCAGAGAACATCTCTGTGGCCATCCGTGGATCTGTGAGTGCAGACCTAGAAGTCACTGTGAATTTTGCCAAGGACGACATCCCAGGTTATAAAGCTGCCACTGGATTCACCATGATTGGCACCTGTTATTGTCACAGGTTCAGTTGGCTGCACTCAGTGGGGCAGGCGGAGTCACCAGGGCTGCCTCTGCTTGCCAAGGAGCCCAGCCACGGGTTGTCCCTAGGCCAGGGATAGGAGCGGGAGCTGCATCCACGCTCACTCCCAGCCCCACCACGACGGCAACTCGCTCCCTGTGAAACCTACGACTCTACACTGGGACATGACAAATGACCAAAAAATCAATTTGTAATCTGATTGGAGGTTTTTGATTTCCTCTGATGAGTTTAAATTTCATTAAAAGCAACCTTATTCCAACATAAAAGGAATCCTTGAAGGGTAAAACAGGGGATTGTCTCACCGAGTATAAAGCATCCCAACTCTTTTGTGTGATTTATTCATGGCATTAATTGTGAGGGCCAACCTGTGGTGTCCGTTGGCAGCTGCGCCGTTATCAGGGCCTGGGATCGGCCCAGCGAGCTCAAAGCACAAGGACTCACATTCAAAAATCACTCTTCGGCATATTGACGCTTCAGTTATCAACAACCCTTTTTATCTGCTGGGAGGGAGATCGCAGCTCGTGGGGCCGGAGTAAGCCACAAATCACTGCTGCCGCCGCCTCTCTGCATTCTCTTAATTGTATGTATTCTCTGGAAAAAAAAATGATCATCGTGGCCTCTTGTCTTGATGAGAAATTGACATTTCTGAGGACTTCTTTGGGCGCTCCGAGCAAGCGAGATAAGGCGTGGGCTGTTTTAGAAGAGAGCAGCCTTTCTTCCCTTTCAGGGGTCTCTTCACCGCTCGCGTTGACCCACTTGATGAGTATGGATTTCATGAGGTCTTTTTCAGCATTTGAACTATAAAAGGCTCAGAATGACACCACCCCTTATAGACAAAAGATAACCTTGCCCTTTGAATATATTGATTCTTTATTAACTAGGCTGTTTAATGCAATGAAATGAGGCATTAGATTGAAGCCCATTTCAAGTGCTTTGAATAATCTTTAAAAGCATGAAAGACCTTAAAAGGCGGCCTGACAATAATTGGCATGCATTTTGAAAGAAGGCAGTTCTTGCTTCTGATTTGAAACACAAACATAAAATAATTTCTCCGTCCCCGGGTTACAGGGCATTGGGTACTCGTGGCACCAGCGCAGAGTGGGAAGGAGGTGACTTGCCCAGCAACTGCTTGTCCCAGCCCCAGCCCCAGCCCCAGCCTCCAGCCACTTGGAAGGGAGCCTGCAGGGGAGGGGAGTGGGCAGGCTTCAGGCTTGTACCTTATAAGCCTCTCTCTTTGCTGTCTCTTTAAGGCTGAAATGAGAACCTGATTGTCAATGACAGGAGAAAAAGGTATTCACAAGTTTCTTTATGTTTTGAATAATTGTTTCCTGTTTTGCTCAGCAGAACAAGTAATTAAGATGACATTTGTGAGTACTAATTTGGATCACACTTATGTGTATGTGTTATAAAGCTGCAAGCCAAAACATGCAAACCCAGCCTTTCACGGAGGAGAAAATGAAAAAATACTGAGTGAAATGGGAGCATGGGAAACTCGGAGGAGCTGAACATCGGTGTGTAAATTAGAACCTCAGTGTTGACGGCAGATCTCATTATAGTTGGTGCATTTGGCTACCGACGTGCAGCCAGCAGTGCCCGGGGCTAGTGCATGGGGTCTGCTCTGCCACTGTGGTGGCAGTGGAATCGGTGATGCCCCTCTTGCAGACCGTAGGCAGCACAGGCATCTGGGTGCCCTGTTATCTGCACACCCATCCAGAGCCTTTGCTGCTGTGCTCACTCTCCTAAGCCTGCTTCTCGCCCAGTGGAACCCAACCATGGAACCAAAAGCAGCATGTGTCTGGGGTCACTGGAGCCATTGTTCTCTACCTGCCCAGTGCACTATTCAGAAGCAGAGGGGCTGGGGCAGAAGGTCTGGAGGGAGTGGGTTATGAAGCCCCTCAGTGAGCCTTGGGATTGTTTGAGTTCTCAAAGACAAGTGCTGGAACAGTGATTGTGTCACCCCAGTGCTGCTGTGGTCCACAGAACATCTGTGACATAGAAACATCAGCCAGAGTGCAGCATGAATGCAAATGGCACCTCTGGGGGTCAGGACCACGTAAGTGACAATTTGCTGAACCTCTCTCTCTATGCAGGTTAGAAGACGGAGGCTGGATAACTTTGTGGAAAGTTCTTCTGTGGATCATTTTTATCTTGGCCAAGTTGCAGCTTCAGAACCCGGTATGTGCAAATGAAACCCCTGATATAACTTTTATGTTAGTGTTGTCATTTTAATAATCAAAACAGAGAAAATTACCAAAAGTGAAATTCACAGACAAGAAATACTTTAATTAAATATTGTGTAAAATGAACATTTTTATACAGTTAAATATCTGAAAAAATGTACAGATAAAACAATCTTATTGTAGGGTCTTTAACAGTAAAATCTACTATTTAGTGAAGTGCTCAGTCTTGAGAGAGTGAAGTGATGTGGGCATTGACTACTTAACCTAAAACACAAAGCAAGTGAGGGCATGGGGAAGCTGG
The DNA here is from genome assembly GCF_006542625.1 of Nomascus leucogenys. NCBI lineage: Eukaryota > Metazoa > Chordata > Mammalia > Primates > Hylobatidae > Nomascus > Nomascus leucogenys. The sequence continues at coordinate 3,730,297 of NC_044383.1, read as the reverse complement.
CAGGCGTTCTCAGTGCGTCCATGTGAGCTCTTTTGTAGATCAAACCCTTACTCGTACAAAATAAAACGGAGGCAATTTAGTTCCAAAGTGACTTCTCCGGCTTTCCCATGTAGCTAGGTCTTGTCAACCATCACAAAGCCAGACTGTGACCTGCTGACTCCTGGGGACATTATTTAATTTTGTCCCTAGAATGAACACTTTCTAAGTTGTGCATTGTTGATTTTTGTCAAGAAGGTATTTTAAAGTCCCTCCTTTTTGTTTTAAATTCGATTTCTGCTGCAGTTTGCAAAATGTTTGCTGTGCTTTGTTTGCAAAGCATTTAGTGCAAAGGAGAAAGAAAAAAAAAACACCTGACACTTTTGGTCTCACTGTGGGTTTGGCACTAAGAGGCACGATATCTGAAGGAGGTCATTCCAGTTTTAAAAGTACGGACAGTGCTGTTGGAACTGATCACAAAAATGTATTGTTTAAAAAAAAAATTGAAAACCAGCAGTAATTTGGGTCCCCCTGAAACCTCTGTGAATCGGAGGTGGGCCCAGGAGGGTGCAGGACGCAGCAGAAATAGTCCCAGAAAGGAGAGACGGGTCATGCAGCAGGCTTGTGCTTCTTTGTGTGTGTTTGTGTGTTGTACACCATACATCTCCAAATGAAGTATTTATTAACAATTGTAGTGTAAGCCTGTGATAAAATAGCACAAAGGTTCTTTAAAGAAGAGTCCACTTTTAAGGCATCAGAGAAGTTAATGTGGCAAACATTTTAATTAAAACATCAGAAGTAAATTTTATTTTAAACTTTAGGCCTCTGAATTTTTCCAGTAAACACAGTTCAGCTATGTGGCAAAGTCATGGGTGGCATCTAAAATGACTTTTTACATTCTACAAAAAAATAAAATAAAATAAGGACACAGCCCCAGATGGTGTCGCCTCTTCGCGGCCGCTCCACATGCACAGGATCTACTAGGATTTGTCACGGCCGGGTGGCACCGATTTGTTTTGACTATACAACAAACTTTTGTTTCAAAAGTATTTGTTCAGATAACTTAAAAATAATATAAAAATAAACAATGAATTTGACTTTTCCTCAAAATAAAAAAAAAGGATGGAAAGTCTAAACAATAGCATATTTTTGAAGTACAAATGAAATGTAAAGACACTGGTTCAGCTTAAAGAAACAGATCAGAGACAAGTTCTTGGCTAATGCTCTTCCCAGTATCACAACACCAGGCCATGATCAAAAACCAATACAGACGAGAAAGAAGAAAAAGGAAAAGGCAGGAAAAGCAATGTACAAAATTTCAAAGATAAATACAATATTTATAATTGATATGTTACAAAATAAAGTCCCTTAGCAACTGCAAGTGTTCGTGGGAAAGTAAGTATCAAATGAAGACCATTTTATTCCTTATAAGACACATAAGGAATAAAACTTGTTTTTCTAAATATTTTAAGTGGATCTGAAAAAAATTCAAGACAAGTGTATAAATATTTAGCTACAACTTTGGCAAAATCACAAAAGTCTACAATTTTATAACCACATACAAAACACATTAGGGAAGAAGGAGCTAGAAGTCAAAAGGACAATTTCTGGTACAAGAAACATAGACCTCACAGTAGCCTAAGAATGCAATAGTATACAGTGCTAGCAAAAGTTGAAAAAATGTTGCAGATCACACTTGCTTAACAGGAAGCTCTAGCAGTGGGAGAATATTGGAACCAACAGACAGTAGCATTTTTTCTCTGTCAGTGTGCTTGTTGAAGGCAAGAGAATTCAATATCAAAGTTACAATTTCTAACTACAATAAGTTACAAAGTTTCATTTCATTAAGATGAAGTTAAGCAATGATAAACCCTCCCTCCCTCCCTGCCACCCCAGTTTCTCCTCATCATATAGTCATCCTTTTTTCCAGTCTGATGGCTCATACCTCCTTGGCCCCCTTTTTATCACCACAAAAAAATATTTCACATTATAGAGATACACAACCATTGTGAATCTAAGTATGAGTACAGAAAAATGTTTGGAGGCATTTTTCATCAGTGTTTCATGATCATCAAAATGGTGCATTCACAAAGTTTCTCCCAACACATAGCAATTACTAGACATGGCCAAGACGGAGTCAGAAACTTTATACAAAATAGGCGTCGCTTTGTTTTCCTTATTCTTCAGGACTGAGAAATGTGAAAATATGAGAAAAGTTCAGTTAATAAAATGGAATTGTTCATGAAGAAGTAGGCTGTTTGCATGTTGATTCTTAATAGTTTAGTTTAAATAAAATCTTTAAACAAAGTCTTTTGTAGCATTTCAATTGCTGCTGATTTTTTTGAAGATACTGTTTCCATCAGCATGTCTTAATATACTAAACGTGTCCCCTGAAGTCCGTCCTTTGATGCTGGGTGCTGCGGAAGGTAAACAGAAGTCCCTCACATTGGCGGGACTACCAGCCCAGACATAGCTGCAAGACAGAAGGACAGAGCAGTTACTGCAGGCTCCCCCACGCGCCCTCCCGCCGACGCCGACGCGGGCGGGGCTGCCCTTCCCCCCTATTCAACTGGGAGGCTGGTCTTGCACAATTCCGTCCACCAGCCTCAGGCGTGGTTAGGGTGTGCTGGGGAATCTGCTTCCTGAGGTGGGGGCGCATGTGGGGACAAAAACCTCCGGTCCTGCCCCTCCTGCAGCCCTCCTCAAAGGCTTCTCTTGGAAAAGGGAAGGGCTCCTGGCACTGCTGTGTGCAGAGGCTGCAGCTTCCCCGCACTGACCGGCGCACTGCCAACAGGTGCAAAGCCAACGGAGGCCCGGAGCCCCCTCTGTCGAGAGAGGTGACCCAGCCTGGTCACTCCTGTGACGCCAGCCAAGGCCGGCTCACAGGCCCTGCTCTCGCTCCCTGTGTGAGAACCAGACTGGCCTCAGTCTCCCCCTCTGCTTCCAGGTCTGGGCTCTGACCGTGCGGTCATCTCTCTGTATCGTAATGGTGAGTCAGGGGCTCTCCAGAATCAAAGCCGCTCACAGCCCACCTGCCCTGGAACCTCCAGGCAAGGGCCACGGAGAGACGTGAGTCACGGCACCACCTCGGGACCTTTTTTCTCTTCTCAGGAAAGAAGAGAAAACTTTTTGCACGAGAACGCCAAGTGGGGCTGACGCTTTCACATGAACTCCTGGTACGAATGTAATTTAAAATCTTTTACCGCTAGTGTTGTTTAATTTTTGTCAGAATGATCGTTCTCATTAATTTATGTATAACATATTAATACAATTGTTCATGTAGTGACGTGAGCTTCAATTTCTCAGTTCATTAATTTCAACAATATTAATTTATCTCCGACTCACCGTTACAACTTTATGGTTTGGAAGCCCTGTGCGTACACACCGCGTAGGAGGTGCCGTCTTTCAGCCGGCCTGACCCCATGTCGCGGGCAGGGCCGCGGCACCTCACCACCTGCCTCTGCAGCGACCCTGGTGTGGTGCCCGCTGATGGCACGCAGGCCAGTCGGCGGCACTTCGGGGGCCTGGGTGTCCCTTCATACGCTAACGGATGTTGTGAAGACAATGATTTCAAATCACTGATACCTTTCCAGTTCCTTTTTTGAGCATTAGTTCATCAAAGTGAAATATGCCACCGACTTCACAAAAGGGCCAGTTTGTCTTCTCCGCGGCTACGTCCTCAGCACCCAGCAGAGAGCCTGGTACATAGTAGGTGCTCAGTAAATACTGGTTGAATGGGTTCATGTTTCTAAAGGAGTAACTGGATTTGAGTCACTGGGAGGACCATATACCAAAGGTGGTGTCTGAAAGAGGCCAGATGACGGCCACTTAATTAAGTGCCTGCGGGCCTCAGCACCTCACAAAGGGCCACTCACAAGTTCATGAGGCCTGGGGGCACCCATGTGGCTCTGCCCGTCACACACATCACAGGCCACGTGCAGCCTGCACAGCTCAGATGGGCCAGGCGCTGGGCGGGCACAGGGTGCCCACTCCGTGTGGCCTCATCTGTGGACAGCTGTGCCCTCAGGGCCGGCCCTTCTCCCTCTTGATTCTTTCAAAGAGATCACGTAGGAAAATCAGCTCCTGTCCACAGACAGGACTGCAACCTGGTGTTAGTACACACCTGGCCCTGGGTCTAGACGCACACCCCTTTGCAAAAGATAGTGCAGCCCTGCTGGACGTGTGGTCCAGCAGATAAGGTGCAGAACCAAGGCCCAGCCTCGGGACAACGAGGGTAGGTGGATTTTGAGATGGGCTCCACAGGTGGTATGGTGCCCCGCCATCCCCAGCCAGGGCTATTTTCGCTGCTTTGTGCACAGGAGGCTGCAAGCCCAGGAGCTATGGGCAGGGCTGCATCCTGCGCTGAGAAGTGCCAGGCCCCGGGCAAAGGCCCATTGGCTGAATCAGACTGATAATGACCACAGCTACCTTCACCGCACTCCCGCCTTCTCTCACGTGGTCCCACCCCCTTAGGGGCACAGGGTGCTCCACCGTAAGTACACTAGGCGCCGTCGGAAGGGTGAGCTGGACAAAAACCAAGAGGAGGAATCTGGTTCTTTCTGGGGCTCAGTGCACAGGGGTCCTTGCTCTGAACACCAGGCAGAGGTGGCGCGCATCAAGGTGGGCCACGGGAGAACATGCAGCGGTCACAGAGGTGCCAGGAGAAAGGCCGAGCCCCCACCCCCACTCCCATCCCCACCCCTGGAGAGGACCCGGCACTGGCCCCCGGCCCCGCACCACCCTCACCTTGCAGTCCGTTCCCGTTGGCGCTGGTGCAGGAAGGAGGAGGAGAGGCTTGGGGCCGGACCACGGGCGCGAAGGCGCTCTTCTGTTTCACTGCGGAGATGACATTGGCAGGTGAGAATGAGAAAATGCCGTGTGTGCTGCTACAGTTTGAAGGGAGGGTGACCGAAGAGGCTGCCATGGTGGGGCTGGACGGCACTACTGCAACAAAGCAAACACGGTCAGCACGCGCGGCCGCGGCACAGCGCCACGGCGAGAGGGCACCGAAGGCCTCGCCTCAGACGGGGGGCGGGGGCACGAAAACAAAACATGACATGCGTCTGGCTCGGCCACGCTCTGGATAACAGGCAAGCTCTTTTGCACTGGACTTTCTCTTCCAATTGAGCAGCCCATTTTGTTCCGATTTTGTTTGTTTTGGTTTCCAATGAGATCACATTGGGCCCATTTTGGGTCAATTTATGGTCGCCATTTGGATGCCCAGCCTCCAGGGCCACCCTTCCTTTTATCCAGTAGCTCACATCACAGAACATCCAAGCAATGCACACACTCAACTCGGTAGTGAATATGAATCTGCGTGATGACGTGTGACAAAAACAGACACTTACTGCCGTAGGGAGAGTTAGCGGAGGAGCCATTAAGAAATCCAGGCGAGCCAGGGACCCCTAGATTGGCCATGGCGCCACTTCCATATCCATTCATGCTAGTGCTGACTGTGTTGTAATTGGACTGCTGGGGAGTACTGCTGGGGACGTAGCCTCGCGGGGACACGCTGCTTGTATTGCGACTGTAGCCGACTGTTGAAATCCCCCCCCCGGCCAAAAATAACATTATTATCAGCGACAGACACTTGGGGGGGGTTCCCCGAGAATCTATATCATATATTAACATTGCTAATTGACCCTGTGCTTTCCACCTGCTCTAGCGCCTGCTGCCAGCTCGGATGACCTTATCACGCCAACCCTGCTGCCACTGTCTCACCATGAGCCCCATCCTGTCTCTGCTGGCTTCGACAGCCAGCCGGGGCATGCTTCGATCTCACCGTCAGTGGCTTTCACGTTTCTCTTTACAGGCAATTATCAACAGCTGGGATTCCTGGTCTGTCCCCCCACGCTCTGTGAACTTTCGGCCTCTGTAGACCTTCAAATGCCATGACTGACAAGGAGAGCTTGTTTGTGGCCGTAACTTCCCCTGAAAGGCTGTTTGGGGGTCTTCATTTGTATGGTTGCTATTTCTATACATGGGGGCGGTCGGGGGACATGGAAGCTTCATTCCTGCCATGGGAGCGTGAACGGATGGGAACAAAATCAGCAGTACAGGAGAGGTGTTTTCTAAGATCACTGCCTGCGCGCTTTTCAATGATGAAAACTAAAATGGACCCAAACGGCAAGACGCAGCAGCCTTGGCTGGCCCAGGTCACTGCACCGTGGGACGGGGTGCGGAGTGGGGAAATGGGAGTCTCTCTCCATGGATTCGTTCCAAACTTAGACCCAAATCCCGCCGTGCAGTGCGTCCAAGCAGGCTCCCCTCGGCTCCCTAGGCCATGGCTATCCTATGGCTTAGCCCAGTCTTCCAAGGAAAGCAAAGTCGCTTATGAACACATTGAGGGAAACTTCTAGCAAATACCAGTGACCCACATGGCATCCAGTGGAGCTGCCGTTTTTAGTAACTGGGCTGTCTGAGTGTTCTTAGCCCAGCACTGGCTGGGAGGACCTGCAGCAAGGTCTTCCTGAGCAAAGGAACCAGCAGAGCCAGAGAGAACGGAACACTACGGACATTCCCCAGCCGGCCCTGGACACGTGCCTCTTCAGCTAAGGCCTCAACCAACCCGCGGAGGGCGTTCAGGGCAGGGGTCCTCCCAGCACGCCGGCCTACCTTGGTCATTGGCTTGTGACGTCTCCGACACGTTGACGGCTAGCTGGCTGCTGAAGGAGTTGACGCCCATCATGCCCGTGTGTGCAGGGGTGTTGCCCAGGGTGGGGATCTGGTTGTGATTGCGGGGAACGCTGTACAGCGCCTCGGCGATGTCCGCCGCTCGCTTCAAGATGATCTCCTGCAGCAGGAGCAAGTGGGAGCCAGCCTGTCACCCCAGGCCCGGCCCAGCTGGCCACACTCTCGGGGACCCACGGTGGAGGCATCCCACTGTCCCTTGCCCAGACTATGACCAAATCTATTTCTTAATGGGCAAAGAGCTTCCCCTAGGAAAATCATTTATTGACGCTTTTGAAAGGATGCAGTATCTGGCTGGGCACGGTGGCTCACACCTGTAATCCCAGCATTTTGGGAGGTCAAGGCAGGCGGATCATCTGAGGTCAGGAGTTCAAGACCAGCCTGGCCAACATGGCGAAATCCCATCTCTAATGAAAATACAAAAATTAGCCGGGTGTGTTGGCAAACGCTTGTAATCCCAGCTACTTGGGAGGCTGAGGCAGGAGAATCGCTTGAACCTGGGAGGTGGAGGTTGCAGTGAACTGAGACTGCCCTACTGCACTCCAGCCTGGGTGACAGAGCAAGACCCTGTCTCAAAAAAAAAAAAAGAAGAAGAAAGGGAGCAATATTTGCTCTATTCTGCCCTGCATGCTGTGGGGCACCCATCCAGCCCTCCCTGGTTCCCAGCGGCACCAACACCGTCCACCCACCACTGCCCACTGCAGATGGGTTTCAAGGCTGTGCTCTCCCCCCGTGACAAATTTTTCTGCTTTTGGGTCCTGACACCAACTCATCATTTCTACTTGAACCTAGTGTGAGGGCAAGGATGGGAAGCCGTTCTCACATCAGCCT
>NC_044383.1:3715300-3717800 GCF_006542625.1 Nomascus leucogenys | reverse complement strand
CGCAGGCCACTGGAGTGGAAAATGTTTAATTGAACTATTTCATTACGCGGAAGTTTATGTCCCCCTCGCAGAATCCAAAATATTTGTTATCAGAAAAGCTGTTCTTTGCTTCCCTTAAAAAGACGGTCCTTTGGAGATGAGATGTAAAACTCAAGCCGTCTACCCCTTCTCTCACCCTTCACCCACCTCTGAAGCTGCTCAGGTGCGGGCCTGGGCAGCTCCTCACACCTGTCGGCCCTGTGGTGGGCACAGAGTTTGGGGAATCTGCAATCCCCCCTTCCCAGAGCACCTGCTGCCCCCAAACCAGAACCAGCCCAGTGGTGGCCCCACTATGAGCGGGGTGCCACTTGCTCTTTTACTAACCTTGGGTAACCTTTCAGGATCACCCGGATGTCTTGGGATCACTTTCTGCAACCTCTGAAAGCCGTAATCTATGGTTGGTTCATTAAGAGCTGCAACAGGACACAGAAATGTAGATCAGGTTAATTACTTTTATGTCATCCATTACTCGTTTATTGCACACTTACAAATAAACGTGTAGTTCTCCTGCTCTGATGCTCTCTAAGGCAAGCACCCCTGAATACTAGCTGTGTCTTAAGGAATAGATTTTCCCCCTTTCTTTTGCACATAAAAGCAACGATTATTTCTGATCTATAATTAGACTGGAAGAAAGTCAAAGGGTGACTCAATATATTGTAAAAATGGTAGTGCAGTCACAAAGTTACAGGTCTTGGGGCCATATATAGCAATCACCACCATCATGATGTGATGTCGGCATCACACGGTGCCTTCCACACTGGCCAGGGATTTATGGGAAACTGGCAATTATGACATATGTCCAGCTATTGCTAGCCTCAGATTTATCCCTGTGGTCCTTTTTTGTCTAGCATATTGCCTGAGCACAAACCAGGCAGGAGGAGCACTTATTCTTGCAAAGCTTTAATAATCTGTGAATGGCTGCCTACAAACTGATGTAGAGCACTACCATTCTACAGCTGCAATCCACCAGCCTCACGAAATTGCTGGCCACAAACAGTAATTAATCTTTTTATCCCTCAAATTGTAATTTTGACTATGAACTGTGCGCGGCCATAAATCAGCGGCACATGCGCTGTGTACAGTGCATGAATCACGGCCGGGACTCCGTCCGACTGCACACACTGTGTTTAACAAGCTTTATAAGGAGCCATCGGGCTTTATTATGGCTCTGCCTGACTCCAACAAAAACTGAGCCCGGAGGCCCGGGGACACGAGTTAAGATGAAAATACTTATTAGAGTACATTACTTCTTGATGTAGATGGCGTCTTCCGTGGAGTCACTCCACGGTGCGTGGCACAACATAAATCAGAGGTTTTTCGGAGACTAATAAGACCTGCCACCATCTATTCATTACTCTGCCTGCAATTTGGGCCATCACTCATTAGTAATTTGATGATTAACATCCCCCAACTCAGCAGGTCTGCAAGGTGCGGGGGCGGACACAAAGACTGCGGCTTCCGGAGAGGACGGCTAGGGGGCCGCCTTTGCAAGTGCTCTCCAAAATAATTGGTCACTGTTCTCCAGTGCTTGGGTGCTGGCGCATCTTGTAAGCAACGCAGGAAGCCTCGCACGTACACTCAATAATGCGCCCGAAAGCTGAGGACCACAATATGATTTGACATTCCATCATACATCCCGGAGACAAAGGTCCGCACAGGAATGTGAAGTAAGACATTTTCTTGTTAATAAAGCATTGATCCGATGTATTGATTTTACATGACATGGCTTTTGCAGGGATTTTGCCCTCTTTTTTCTTTGCAAATAGTAAAGCTCTTCAAAATGCCTCGGCGTATGTGACATGGCAAAATTTCTAACTCTCTGTGATGTAAATTCTGTATGTGTAAAACCACTTCATAATCAGACCATTAATCATCAGAAGCTGTCAGCGTTGACTTGGGGGACAATTTGTCATGTCTCTGCCTAGGCCCAGGCCAGAGTGTCAGGCAAAAGCATAGTTCGGGCCGCGGGGCACATGCGCAGTCGCCCAGCCTCACCAAACGACTTGGTCCAAAAAGGATTAGACAAAGTATTACCTTTCCTGATCAGGGAACAAAAAAGGTGGCCCACTGCATTTCTAACATGTCAGGTTTCTCCTCTCCCCCAGCTAATCACCATGACTGTTTGACTTAATGAATCGGCCTGACGAAAGGTGATCAGAAAAGATAGATGGGCGGCCATTATTGATTTCATGCAAATGCCCCTGACAGGTGATAGACGCTTTAATGCAAGCTTTCAGAAGCTTTATGACTTGTAATAACCATACACTCTCATTCTGGGAGAGACGCTTTCCAATGTTTCGGCTGAATTGATATTCTTCTTCGATGCCCAAAAATATCTGAAAGCAGTGTAAGTACGTGGGCCCCTTTCACCTCTCAGTTCAGCCCAAAGAGCACTTATGTCTTGAAAGCGATGCCAAGAATAAGCGCGGCACGCCATTGGAAGTTCGGATGTGACGCGTAA
>NC_044383.1:3697800-3710300 GCF_006542625.1 Nomascus leucogenys | reverse complement strand
CTGGGGACGGGACTGAGGGAGACAGGCACTTCCCAAGGCGGAGGCTCTGAGGTCGGGAAGTGGGCCCCAGCCATCCTGTAACCCTCAAGCTCCCCAAGAAGACTGTTCTAACGTTTTAACCTAAGTGGAGAAATGCCTGGAAACAAGAGACACCAGCCAGTAAAAGCCACCCTCAACATGATAAAAAGATGTGTGCGATTGGATGCTGCATCCTTTTCTTTAGAAAAGGAACATCAAGTGTCCCTCTGCTGCCACGCCTCCCAGAGATATTTTGCAGGGAGGAGAGACGTCTTAAGAACCAAACAGGAAATCTAACGCTCTGTGGAGAACCCTCTGAGCAATGGATTTGCACACTTTAAACCAGCGGAAAATCTGCACACAGCGGTAAACAGAAAAAGGAGCTTGCAAAGTCCAAGCCCCTCCCGAGGCCAGGGGTGTCCCTGCCAGGGTTGAGGACAGAGGCAGCCCCGTCCTGTGCTCTGGGGTGGGCCACACTCCCGTGGGGACGTTCCCAGCCACCCCATGCGCTTGTTCAGGCATCTGCCCTCCCCATAGGAGGAAGGCCACCCAACAGGTCACCCTCTGCCACATGGCTGCCCTACTCAGTGCGACGCGCACAGTAGGTGTTCAAGGTGATGAGTAACGCAGGCCCCTTGGAGACATCTGGCCAACATAAAAGGTATCACATTTTCAATTTTGAAAAGCCAAAGTGAACGTCATGTTTCTCGTATGTTCACAAAAAACAATGTATTCACAAATGCTCCTGGCAGTGTTTTCCATAATATCCAAATGTTCATCAATGAGTGAATGGACAAACAAAATGTGGTATATCCATACAATGGAATAGTACTCAGCCATGTACAGGAGCAAAACCTTGATACCCATTATAACAGGGATAAGCCTGGAAAACACGCAAAGTGAAAGAAGCCAGACACAAAGAACTATATATAATGTGTGACCCCGTTTATAGGAAACATCTGGAACAAGCAGATCCATAGGGAAAGGAGGTCGATTCATGGTTGCCAGGAGCTAGGGGAGGGCAGGAAAGGAAAACCAAGGCACGGGCCACCCTCCACACTCTCACTTCTCTATGGCTCTCACTTCTGGGGACCAGGACAGATCCAGAGACGGACGATCCCCAAGGGAAGGAGGAATGGGGCAACAGCTAGTGGACACGGGGTTCCTTTTCGTGTGATGAAAACATTGTTGAATTAGACTGATGGCTGCACAAACTTTGTGAATGTACGAAAAGCCACTTAATTGTATACTTTGGGTGAATTCTATGTGAATTATATGTGAACAAAATACAGTGTTTTTAGTGAAAGTAACGTTTCTCATCTGAATTAGAATATATGTGCCAGCTCCGTCTATACTAAGGAAATACCTTCCCGGGCCGGAGTGCTGTTTAGAATAAAGCTGTGTCCAGTGCCTGTGTAAAAGCACAGGGCTCTGCACAGGTGTGAACAAGGCAGAGCCCAGCTGTGGGAAGGGCCTGGTGTGGGGAATCTATTCCCATTCAGGGAGCGTAACTCGGTTTCCCAACATTATTACCCTTTTCAATCTCCATGGAGGCATTTTTAACTCCTGGTTTTTCAGGCTGCATAAAGAAGAAAAGGAATGTTCTAAGGCAGAGAGGCTTTAAAGACATCACCAAGATTAATGTAAACACTGGAATCCCCAAAAGCACAGCCCTTGAACACAGCATGCTAGATTATGTGTCTCCTATAAAACCATCCTGTTTCCACATAGGGGTTCCCAAATGCCAAGGTATACTGGGACCAGAAGGCCATCATGTCCTCATCTGACCTCCTCCTTGCCACGGCAGCCCCCAACCCAACCCGGGCCTTCCCCCTCACAGCCGCATGCCCAGCTGGCGCTCCTTAACCTGGAAATCCTCAACCCCTGCTGCTCAGCCTCCAGGGGTACAGCCTCCATGGCCACCTCCCCACCACCTCCCCAGGGTGCCCCTCCTCTCAAATCCACCAGCACCTCGTCTGCTCCTCTTGTCGTCAGATGGAGCGCCTTCTTCATTTTGACTATTTTATTAACTTTTCCATGTCCCACTTCATTCCCACAAGACCTCGACTCAGTGTGATGGTAAATGTGGCTTCTGCACCAGACACATGCCAGCTGCCATCCAGATACCAGGCCCCGGGCTGCCAGGATGGAGACCGTCACTTCCCACTGCCGGGTGGGCAGGTATGTCACCCCACCTGATACCCCCACCATGAGTGCCTATGAGAACCGATAGCTTCCCCGCCTCTCAGTATCACCTGCTGTGTCCAGGTGGGCGAACACTGGGAGCCAGGGGCAGATTCCAAACCATGCTGATGGTGAGCTTCCACAGCACGCCACACCTTCACATAAGACACCGTGCTCACACTACGCTCATCCTACAGATCATTCCTGCCAGCTGGCATTTTGCAAATACACAAGAAAGGCAAATCACCGATGTTGGTGGAATCTGGGGTGGTGAGGAAGGGGAGCAGTCCCCTGGTGAACACGGGGCTTAGGCACGTGGCAGGTGTTCACTATCATGGTGCCACAGCAAAGCCAGGGCATGGCCTGGAACCCAGTCCTTGGGGTTGTACATAGCAAATGCCAGCTTCCCTGGGCAGGGGGCATGTGAAGCTGCAGCCCAATACCCTCCGTGGTGTCTGCCAGTGACACGTTTCTCTCCCTTACAGGGTATTAAGACTCAGTGGACTTCTGAAACAATCACCACCCCAGCCTATGGCCTGTTTACAGTCTTTAGCTGGGGACAGGCCACGGCCTGATGCCAAGCATGTGGTAAAGCAGTCTCGATGCCACCTGTCCTGAAGGCTCTTCCATCGTAAGAGCCCTGGAGGAGCTGCCGCCCTCAGGTTGGTACCTGTTTGGAAGCTCAGTGCCCACAGGCCTAAAGCTTGCATGGGATGTCTCTGCAGTGTGAGCATGCTCCTTAGGAAAAATACCAAGTGGGTCTTCCCAACTAGGGCGAGAAGGGATGGCCATCAACAAGCATCTCACTGGCCCCAGCCTGGGTGCCTGGGGCTGAGACAAGAAGGGCCAGCGGGGAGATTCCCAGCCAAGGGCTTCCTTTAGAGAAGACAAGGAGGTAAGAAGATGGAGAAAAACCTGGCAGAATCCACCCTCCCCAATCCGACCCCCTGGATTTCCTGACTTTAGGCTTCCTCAGATGCCTAGAGGACAGGTCCAGGCCTCAGAGGCTCCGGGACTCACTGTGCCAGGCTGTAAGCTCTCTGTCTGGGAAGACACAGAAAGGGCTATCCCAAGAGTGTAGGGAGAGGGTGGCATCCAGAAAGGCGAGGAAGAAAAGAATGACCCCGGCCACACAGTACCTCTAAGAAACTTTCCTCCAAAGGTGATTTGCACCAATGCTGACCAAAATCTGCCACGGCCTCCTATCTCAACGGGAGCATCTCTATTTAAAATTTCGCACGCTCTGTAATGACCCTTCGAGTGTGCCCTCTGCACGCACTCAGGTTCCTTGTGAAGTCAAGTCACTCCATGTGCTCATGAAAAGCATTTGAAAACTTCGATTTTGCCTTTTAGTGTAGCAAACAGTCCACATCGCTGACAGATAGCCTTCTATTTGTTGTTGTGGCTTTATTTTAAAACCACTCTAAAAGACAAAAGTTACGTTTTGTTCATTTTGCTTTTTTTTTTTTTTGGAGATGGAGTCTCACTCTATCTTGCCCAGGCTGGAGTGTGGTGGCACAATCTCAGCTCACTGCAGCCTCTGCCCCCCGGGTTCAAGAGATTCTCCTATCTTAGCCTCCTGAGTAGTTGGGACTATAGGCGTGCATCACGACACCTGGCTAATTTTTTTGTATTTTTAGTACAGACAGGGTTTTACCATGTTGGTCAGGCTGGTCTTGAACTCCTGACCTCAGGTGATCCACCCACCTCAGCCTCCCAAAGTGCTGGGATTACAGGCATGAGCCACCATGCCCAGCCTCATTTTGCATTTTCTACAACAAATTAAAAAGGCCCAACTGATTGAAATGATAGTTTTGTAAAAGCACTTTTTCTCAGGCTAGGCTTCTGTAATCCAAACCTCAGCCTAGAACCAACGTGCACAGACAGGTCCCAGGACCCTCCAAAAACAGCCTCACATGAAACCACGAGCAGCCAGGCTCCAGCACTCGACTGACCCAGCTGTCCGGGCACACGCCGGAGCGAAATACAGTCTATCGATTCCAGCCATAGGCTGTTAGCATTGGGCCCGAGGTCCAGCCGTGTACATTTGGTGGGAGGGAGCTTGAGGCACTGGTAACTTATAAGCCAGAAAGAGAAACAGAGGCAGTGTTTGGTTCTTGTTCCTGTTCTTCCAGGACAACAGAGTGATCTATTTCACCTCCTCTTTGGTGCTGAAAGAACCACACACTTCTGTTTCAGGTCCCCTACCGACACGTTTGTGCTGATGTCTCCCTTGGTCTTCAGAGTTTAACCTGTGGGAGTTGTGGCTGGAGTGATCTGTGATATTTAATTTTACATCTTATTATCCCCGCTTTATTCTGCACTTCAGGTGATCACACTTATTTTGTTCTAAATGGTCTGCTGCTCTCTTCTCCCACAGTCCCACACCATCTCCTGGAGCCACTCCAAGCTGTTTTCAGAAGCACGTCCTTCTCAATCGGAAACTCAAAAGTCCGGAGCGTGATCCCACTCTACCCCCAACTCTCCTCCCTGCAGCCCCGAGAAGGACCACTGCAAGGTGGGTGAGGAGCGGGACCAGAGGACCCACCTACTCAGGGGGCTTAACAGGAAGAGGGCCGGGCCCGCCTCTGCTGTCCTCAACCCAACAATTACCAAGTGAAACCCGGATGACCCTTTTGTCCTTTGGGGAAGATGAATGGCCATCTCCTCTCTGCTACATTTTGTCAGGTTTGGTGCTGAAGAGTCAATACCTTCACCTTGACATGGAAACTTTGTGATTTATCAGCTCCTTTCTCCTCCTGTGTTAGCATGGCCCCGATGAGAGCAGCCAATCGGGGTGCAGGGTACAGACTTGGTCACAGTCACTTGGAAAACGACCAAAGCCCCCTCGGATGACAGACAAATGTGTCTTGTTAGCAACAGCCCAAAAGCGCTTGACTTGTACTAATAACAAAAAGGCCATGCTGGTCACCGTGGGTCTAAAGACGAAGCACCCTGTCACCAGCCTGGTTGGGAAATTAGCAAATAATGTTCTTTTCCTTGATAAATGGGTGACAGCTCCCTCTCACCAATCATTTTTAACATTTTGATGCATGCCTATGATCCCACTGGAGGAACAGAAAAGTTTACTGGCCCTCAATTTTCAGATGATGAATGGAACTCTCTAAATGTGCGATTTCTGTATGAGGTATAGTTCATTTTAAGCAATTCTAGTAAATGGGTGTCACTGATTAGGACAAATAGTCTACTTGTGCAATAGCACAAACGGTGTGTCTCATTCTCCTGGCCTCCTTCGAGACGGGAAAGAGAGGAGACAGCAGTGACCCTGGAAGCCCTCCCGGCCCCACTCTTCAAAGGGCTGTGTTATCGAATCTCACCCCAGCACCCACTTAGCATGCTGGCAGATTAACTGATCACGGTTTGGGTTGATGCTATGCCATAGCAGTGGGGAGGTAAGCGGTGGGAGCCTGCCCTCCCTCCCTTCCTTTGTGGCTCTGCCTAAGGGGCCCTGAGGACCCTTGAAATGACCTCAGTGATGGCAGTGGGCCTCACTCCCAGGGGAAGGGGCTGAGGCACAGATGCACGCCACCCCAGTTGATATGAAAAAAAAGTAACCCTTTGCCGTCCATATTTAAACAAAGGACAAAAACTAAAGTGGTGTCAGGAGAAGTTGTGTTGTTCGAGTCATGCAGTATCTTGTAATTATCCCGATTCTGGGCAGGTCGAGAGTCAGCCTGAGCTGAACACACAGACCCAAGCTATTCTCTGATAGAACCAACTTGATAGAAAAGCAAAGGTGCCTGGAGGGTGTCTATTCTTGGGGGGTTCACTGGGATCATGGGGGGACACAGATGTCCTTGGACACCATTGACTGGTAGGGTTGAAGCAGGACAGCCAGTGTGGCTGCAGGAGGGCCCACTGCAGACAGGAACGAACAGTCAGCCACAGGGGGCCCCTGGCCACACCACGGGATGATGAGAGTCACCAACAGAACTGAGCCAAAGATTCCCCAAACTCCAGGACCCATGAGGAAAGCATGTGGTTTACATGGAAGGAAGGCATTAGCATTGAGTTGAGCATAGTAAAAATAGTATGATTTGTGGGCGGCAATTAAGCATCATTTGCTCTGTGCATCCAAGTAATTTGTTTGAGGAGCACCGGCCTGGGAGACAGCAAGCTGGGGCTGGCGTGGTCGAAGGGCACAATCAACTCCGTGGTGCTGACGGGACCGCCTCTCAATGCACACAAAAGATCTTTAACACACTTAAGAACCATGAGTGCTTTCACGAGGGGAGTGAAGTGGGACTAAATTGTGGACACCCGCCAGAAGACACGGGGGAAACCCTCACCCAGGGCCAGGACAGCCCTGGAGGACACAGCGTCGCCCCTTGATGCACTGCACGTTATGGCACGTTATGACTTAAAAAAAAAGAAGGAAAGTAAACCATAAATACTGTATCAGAAAGAGCAGAAACTGTTAGCAATTACTGGTTGAGTAACGATTTCATAAGCCTGAAGCTGAATGAACATCCTTGTGCAGAAAATAATCACTTTTATGTTTCCATCTAGTAACTGCATCCCGGGGCTGGGAGCGGTCCAGGTATTCCGCCGTCAAGAGCTCCCTGTGTCCACTTCGGATGTGGTTGCTATCGACTGCCAGTATCTTGTTTAGTAACTGGGTTCAGTCTGTCACAGACAACATGTTGACTCCCAGTAATTTGTGATAATTTCTTTAATTGAGCAAAAGAAATCTCTAAAACGAGGGTGGGTCAATCAACCATCCGGGTGCAAGAAATCAAGAGTAAGAACACCCGACCCAGCCACGTCCCCAGTGTCCCGTGAATGATGCTGGAAGTCAAGCCACCTCTCCTAACTGGCCTCAGCGCTTTTGTTTAATAGGAAACCATTCCGCCAAATGGGCACTGTTAGAAAACGGTAACACACGCATTTGTGCCATGATGCTTCACACTTGAAAACATTGTCTATGAAAGTAGTTTCCTCAGTAACATAATTTCAATTAGATGCATACAAGTTCCAATCTGTCTTAATCAAATAACACTGTAATGCCTATATTCTAATTAAAAAATAATTTCTTTTATTACTCTTAACCATTTGATGCGTTTCTATGGGTGGAATTATAAATGCAAAACTGCTCAATTTGTGTATCCTGCGAGTTTCTCAGGTAGGACATTCTGGGACTATTTTAATTATTATTAAACAAGCAAATGGTACACTATTAGACAAATATTAAAACAAGCATTGCACTCAGTTATTAATTTGCACTATTCACTTTTAAATGCAGCAAATATCTCATTAATTTAATTTTAGGTGCCCACCAGTTTATATTGCATTTTACAGTCTAGAAGGCAATTTACTATTAACTGGCAATTACATACAGAGTGATTGTTAATTCTGCTCCTAAGTGCTAGCCGCTTGAAAATTGTTCTCTCTCTCTAATTTTTGACCTTCTTACAACAGGGTGAGGCACATGGGAATACAAAGAACCAGTATGGAAGCACTGGACATGTCATTTGTGACTCATTCTTTTAATTCACCGTGCTAATCAACTGAACCGCCACAGCCTCCCAAGGTAATTGTGTCTTTATAGGAGTTGAAAGCAGCAGGCAAAAGGGCCTGGATAGATGGGGCCTGGCCTGCCTTCCCCTTCCCACTCGGGGTTGACTAATAGGGTCTGGTTCAGAAAAATCTGGTGTTTCTCAGATCACTGTAAACAGATCATTGAGTCCCTTTGCAAAGTCCCTCCCAGCCTCTGGCGGGCGGCCCCTCCTCTGAGCACAGGTTCATTAGCCCTCTGCCTGGCGGCCCCAGCCAGCCTCACGCGGGGAAGGTTAAATGTGAGGGTGTCCCGGCAGCCTCCAGGGCTGGGGGACACTGATGGGAACCAGACGCCCAGGGGACGGTGCCTATGTCGTGACATGCAAAGGGGCTGGCTCAGTTTTCAGTGGGGGAGTGCAATTCCCGGTGATTACCTCATTGTCCCCATCAATTTTGGGGCAATGCAAATCAGACAGAAGCTTCCAGGTCAGACAGGTCATGACCCTACCTTTCCTCTGCTCCCCAGCCTGTAGAGCCTGTATCCCTTACATCACCTTTGAAATGGATATTCCTGTTAATGACTGGGGTGTGGGGGAGCCAATAGGTTAACCTCCAGCCAGGAAAGGCTGGGCTGTGGCAAGCGTCACCAAACACCCACTCATGGGAGCATGTCTCGATGGAGGAAATCCCTGAAGCTTCGGGCAGCCGGGACCCTGAGCTTGTGCCCGAGAAGCCCAGTCAGCCCCAGAGTGGGCACAGTATGGGCTGCAGATATAGAAGGTAGGCACTTGGACAGGCTGGGTGGGGGCTGGAACTAAGGGGTCCACTGGTCCCTTAGTAGGAGGATATGAGACCTGGAGAGGATACCCCCGGCCAAGGAAGGCATCCTACCGGGCTGGAGGGCAACAGAAACAGGCTGCAGACAGGAGAAAGCTGCCCCTCCCCGCGCCAGCCCCAGAGCAGCAAGAGCAGGGCCCGGCCATGCTGGGAATTGAGGGGACGCTGACATTGCAGGCTCCGCCACGCCACGTGATACCTGCCAGCCAGTGACAGGCAGCTCCTCCCACCCTACACATCCGCATCTGTCTCCAAATGCACAGCCCAAGGCCTTTCTCTGCAGCACCGGGGGCAGAATCCCCAGGAGACAGCAGGCGAAGTGCAAAGAAAGGACTGGACCTCTCCGCAATCTTCTTTCTTAAAAAAGTCTCATTTCTAACAATAGCTCTGCAGAGTTCCCCACCAAAAAGCCCACGTATGCAAAGATCTGAACTCATGAAAGGATCTGCTGAAGGCATCCACTAAAGCGTTCATCTGGGATGCGCTGACAGTCCAGTGTAAGAACAGGGGGCTTATTCATCCATTTCTGTGCGGAGGAAGTCAGTCTTGCCACATGCAAACACATGTCACTTTCGTGTCACAAACCAGGACTTGGCAGCAGACACAGGCACCTACACGGGAGCCCACCCCTGGCACGTGCCCGCCGAAGCTCAGGTGCTGCTCTATGGCTCACAAGCAATAATCAACACCTGCTTTCCTAAGGAGCTCAGGACTGGAGCAGGGTCCCACAGAACCCAGCGGAAGTTCACCCTCAGTGACTTTCCACAGGAAGGACCATTTATGGAGTGCCTGCCATGTGTTAGACACTGTGCATAAGTCATCCTTGATCCTTACCAAAACCTTGGCCAGGTAGAGCAGAGGAGAAATTGGGACCACAGGAGTAAGCATATGCCCAGGTCCCAGGCTATCTGCAAACACCGGTCTTTGCACGGGGCCTGCAGCCTCTACAGCCAGATGTGCCAAGGGACTCAGGGTCATGTGGTACACAGACCAACGGTTTGCATAGGAGGCATGTGGAAATGGGCACTGTGTAGCTTCAGCACACACCAGCAAGGTGCCAGAAAGGACCCCCCGGCCCACGGTGGGATTCTGACATCTCGCCTCTCCCAGGCACCTGGGGCCTACAGATGCTGCACTTTATTGCACAGCAAAAGTTCTTAATTGTTGAAGTGTATGTAAGTGTTTAAAAGGTTCCCCAATTTTTAGAACTCCATTGTGACATGTCTTTATTTTTTAAAACACTGAGATTCCAAAACCTGGAGGAGCAGCCCTCTCTCATCTCAGAGTCTTACATGGAAGCCAAGAGGTGTCCGGACATCAGCTCTTTGCTATGCTCACCTTCCCTGTGGTCTTCTGGCAGCTCCTGGGCGCCTGGTCCTGTGTGTGCTGGTCCCATAGAAGTGGCCCCTAGTGTGGGGCAGGCACTGCCTCTCCCATCCTAACCACTAGAGAGTGCTGAGCTGTCGACTGGACGCCTCTGGGACACCAGCCCTGGCCCGCCACCAAGACCCATCCAGGCACACCCTGGGGTGACGCTGGGCCTGATGTACAGTGGGCAGCGGCAGGATTTATATCTTGCCTTTCTTGCTCACTCAGTCCTTCCTAAGAAGGGAAGAGGTAGAAGGATGTCTATTGCCTCTTTAAACCTTCTGAAAGCAGAGGGGGCTTAGCATCCTCCATGTCACCCGCTCTCTGGACAGAGGAGAGGACTGTGTCCCATTGGGTGTCCTTCAGGTGGTGACGGCAGGAGTTGAGGCCCCATCCTCTAGTCCAGGTTCCTGCTGTGGCCCTCATGGCCACCCCAGGACACCAGGCCACAGTCACCCAGCCGCTGCACAAGCAGGTCAAGGCCATAGATGGTAAGTATTCATCTTGTTCACTGTCACTCGGTTCCAGCAGGCACTGTCCATTATTAAAAACATCTCTCAAATATCACAGCTTTTGGAGTTGGCTAAGATTAGAAATCAAAATGCAAACATGCCTTAAGTTGAAGTGGGTTGTTTGTTTTGAGACAGGGTCTTGCTCTGTCACCCAGGCTGGAGTCCAGTGGCGCAATCAAGGTTCACGGCAGCCTTGACCTCCCGGGCTCAGGTGATCCTCCCACCTCACCATCTTGAGTAGCTAGGACCACAGGCATACACCACAATGCCCCACTAATTTTTGTAGAGACAGGGTTTTGCCCTGTTGTCCAGGCTGGTCTTGAACTCCTGGACTCAAGTGATTTTCCCGCCTCTCAAAGTGCTGGGATCACAGGTGTGAGCCAACATGCCCAGCCAATTTGAAGTTTATTTACGGCATTTCTCAACAGCAATCCCGAACAAGTGGTGCTAATTCAGCCCTTGCATGGACAAAGCATTGTATAGAACAACTGTAAGATAGCAAGCATGTGTAACTGCCTAGGCCACACTTCCTGCTGACAGGAGTCTGTCCCGCACCCTCAAAGAATACGGATCTCCTTTAGGAAGCAGTGTCATGTAGGGTTCAAGACCCCAGGCTGGAGCAAGAAAGACCAGGCTTACATGGGCTTTGCATTTACCAGGGGTGTGGCCCAGGCACTGACTTCATCACCTCTCTGAGCCTCGGCCTGTGCAGCAGAACAGCAGCGATGCCACGGGGAAGAGGCATGGAGACCAGTGGACATGCGGCCCCTAGCCCCACGTGGAGCCAGGCATGTGGGCAGCTGCCCCAGTGGTAGCTGGGTGGCTGTTGTTCCTAATGACTCCCCCTGCCACTTTATTTACAGGTGAGGAGCCCCACAAACAGAGAGAGGTACCGAAGGTCACACAGCCACGGGGGCTGCCCCATCCAAGGCTTCATACGCCGTCTCAAACAAAGATGTGGAAACCGCACATCCAGCTAAACCCACAGGCCAAGGGGGCTTTGCCCGTCTTCCCACAGACCCCTGCCCTCTCTGTACAGTCCTCCTGTGCCCTCATGAGCACCTCCTGGTGGGGAGGCCTCTACTGCTTTCCCGCAGAAGCTGGAGCTGTGAACTCACCGGTGTAGACAAAGCGCCCAGGAGCACCTTTGCAGAACTGCTTGGATTTGTAGGAGAGGGTCACTTCGACGACGCCAGGAATGTGCCTCGGCGGGGTCTGGACTCGGATGGCATGGGGAGTTATCAGCTACAAAAACCACACAGTGAACAGGCGCTCAGCGGCGCTGGCTGTGAGAGGCGGACACTTGCCAGTTGGATATAATTACCAAAATGAGCACAAATTGGACCATCGTCTTGGAATGCCCCCTCCTAGCTGTCACCCAGAGTCTCGGGACCTACAGTGTTTTTTAAGAAAAATATCTGCAAATGATCCCAGGTTTTAGTTTGCAGGAAAGGCCACAGGGCATCATTCATATGAAAATTGCCACCATATGTCTCCTTAAACCTGCTTCTAGTAATTCTAGCACTAATTGTTCCAGTGGACGGGGGACCTCGATGGCGGGTTTTAAACCCCAGGGCTGCAGGGCAGGGGGGTGTTCCGTACCCACCCACGGGAGAAGCTCCTGCCACAGGCGAACAGTGCAGTGCGTTAAAAGGGGAATTTGCCATAGGGCACCTTGTGTCAATACACTATTGACAGCTTGTCAAATCCATTCATGAAGACAGCAACAGCGCGAAGCTGACCGAGTCCGCGGGCTTACCTCGCTCCACACCAACATAGTTCCGAACACAACTTGCAGCCCGTCAAAGAAGTTGTCGCCAATTATGATGACGGTGGCACCCCCCGTGGTCCAGCCTTCACTGGGACTGATGGCCTTGATGCACGGAGTGGCTGCTCACACAAGACAGAGAAGGCAGACCTTAGAGCCCCGTCCTCCTCTGACGCTGGGCCGCTCGGCCACCGCGCGTCCCGCCGGCCACCGCGGGAGGAGAGGGGCGCCGTTCCTCCAGGCGGCACGCAAAGAGCAACTGTAGATCGGCATGTTGATGTGTTTAAAGCAAACTA
>NC_044383.1:3685300-3692800 GCF_006542625.1 Nomascus leucogenys | reverse complement strand
CACCCGCTGGGCCTGCACAAAGTATCTGGGTATGAGCTTCTGGATGGACGCTTCCGACAAACCAAAATAAAACCAAATAAATTAAAATCGCAAGAAAAGCAGTAAGCAAAAGAACGCCTGGAAACATGAAGGCCGTGGCAGGTGAATGGGAAAGTCCCGCTGTTCAATAAGGGAGAAGAGAAAGCGTAGGAGGGCTGTCCCCCCCCCTTCCACCTCGGGGACACCCCCTCGCCCTGCCTTGGTGCAGGAGGTCTGACCAAGGGCGGGGGCCTGGTGAGAGTAAATCCACATGAATGAACATAAAGGATGGTGCAAAGAAAAAGAAGCATCGCAAATAAAAAAAAGACATGTAACATGTGCCTACCATTTTCCAGATAAGAAGGGGCCGTACCTTCTGACGGGTCTAGGCGGCGGGCCCGCCTCCCGTGTTTGGAATTGTTGTGCACAAACATGTTGTCTGACACGGCCAGCACGTGGCCGTCCACGTTGACTGTTGTCGATACAACAACCTGCGAAGATGAAGTGGATTTGAAAATGGAATTGGCAAAGCAAAGCAGAGCCCCCTGTTAGGCAAAATACAAGCCATCTTAAATACTGCAGAGCACAAGGAAACTTCACGTGTTCCTGGACACTGTTGATTGATGTGCGTTCACAGCTTTTTTGGCTAATGAGGGTGGGTGGGTTGTTTTGTTTTGTTTTGACTCAAGATTGCTTCTCTTCAAAACCTGCTCCACTAATTACAGTTTAATCTCCTATTATGCTAACAAGTGAATTCAATTCAGAGAAATATTCTTCTAGCCATTAGCTTCAGAAACACCCCTCTAGCCACTCATTTTAAAGCCGCCGTTTTGATTGATCTGTTCATGTATTGATTAGATAGTTTATCTAATTAAAATGAGTTCACTTGAGACTGGCCTCCCTTGAAGAGCTGGAAGGATTCAGAGTTGCCCAAAAAAGGCTTCATAAATCAGGAACATTCCTACTGCCCACATTTTATCAGGAAATGATCCCTGGGTCAATTTTACAATTACATTTAATGTCTGGTAATGAACTTTTTTGCATCTGAAAAGACCGAGTTGAATATGAACAGTGGGAGTGTTTTCAATCCTGGAAAGGTATCTTTTCTCAAGTTCATTGCAAAGCCTGGCAAGGACCCTGGATGCCAAGGGAATGTCCTCTCTCTTGCGGTGAGAGGCTTCCATTATTAGGTCCAGGCACAAAGGATGTCGAGGGGAGAGATCACAGATCAGGCCCTCTTAAGCCCTCAGCTGCCTCGTGGTAGATGGAGAAATGAAAAGGACCAGGCAGCGATGGCCTTGCACGCTCCATAGACCTGCCCAGGTGAGCTTGCCACAAACATCCGGAAATGGCACCCCTGATGGACCCAGGAACCAGGAAATGACAACGTGGCCCTGAGCTTTCTCTAACAGAGGTGGTGCATTCATCCCGGACTAGCTGGAGCTGCAAAGATCTGAGGCCAGGTTTCATCTGGGTCTTGCAGAAGCACTCCTGGAGCTTCAGCCCAGCTCTGACCTGAAGGAAGTGTGGCTCTCTGCCACAGTTTGGGCACACTCGGCCATGTCTTTGGGTCAGCACCACCCAAGGGAACCACAGCCCTACAGAGAATTGTGCGGTGGTTGCAGGTGAGTGGGGAAGCGGAAGGGACTCCCAGTCAGGGTTCACCTTCCCTTCAAGGCCCAGACAAAACACACCATGCGAAATGAGCTTAAAAGCCAAGGCCACCGTAGGCCTTAGTGAATCACGACGCCTCAGTGTTGGGTCAGCACATGTAAGGAATCCCCTGCACCAACATAATCGGGGAAACCACGGGGAGGGGCGCACAGGGGGTATACGGGCCATCTCTGTACTTTCTGTGAAATTATCTTGTAAACCTAAACTTCACTAAGAAAAATAAAGCCTATTAATAAAATAATTAAACTAGTTACCTAATACAAAATGAATACAATTCATTGTATTCAATGAGTCACTGAATATAAAATAATTAAACATATAAATAAGTAGTATTTTAAGGGGTTTAACAAAGAAGCCAAAGCTTATGTTTATATACAAATACATGTGCAAGTGATGGCTTTTTTTTTTTTTTGAGATGGAGTCTCGCTCTGTTGCCCAGGCTGGAGTGCAGTGGCACAATCTCGGCTCACCCCAACCTCCGCCTCCTGGGTTCAAGCAATTCTGCTTCCTCAGCCTCCGGAGTAGCTGGGATTACAAGCGCCGCCACAGCGCCTGGCTAATTTTTTGGTATTTTTAGTAGAGACGGGGGTTTCATCATGTTGGCCAGGCTGGTCTCGAACTCCTGACCTTGTCATCCACCCACCTCAGCCTCCCAAAGTGCTGGGATTATGGCGTGAGCCAATGCGCCCGGCCGGCTTTTTCGTTTTAAATCTCAGACTCCACCAGATGATGATGCAGCAGGGGCGGTACACACGGCATCCCACCCAGGCGCCCTCATCAGGGGCAGCTTCCCTGGCATTGCTTCCCCTTGGCCGCTCCCAGGATTGTTGAGGGCACAACAGTGTCAAGCCACCCAGAACCTCAAAAGGTTGTAAGTGCTGCCCCAGCATCCCAGGTCTAGCCTTGGGTATCTCAGCACCTTCCTTTTTTGACCACTGCCCACTGGCTTTGCCCTTTGCAGCCCTGGTGGGAGGTGGCTTTGCTGCCCCTTTGGTACCACGAGTGGGCCTGGCAGCCTCTGCCTGGAGGAGCTAAGTAAGACCTGTTCCTGGTCACCCAGGTGCCCGCCTCATGGTCCACCTCCCAGGCCTAGCCCTGGGCATTGAAGACACTCTACAAATGCATTATCTGAATATGATGCAAAGATGCATAACTAACACTGAGGTGCAGACTTAACCCTTTTTACGTTCCTAAACATGATAGGTTAAGGAAACATGAAAAAGTAAAGACAAATTTAAAAAGTTTTTAAAGACACAGGCTTTGCTGTCATCTATATATAGGTCAGCCACGAAGGGAAAAGAGTGTAGTTCAGCAGAGACAGCAGGCAAGCTGTACTCTGTGTCTCACCTGGGCTATAGCAC
This sequence comes from Nomascus leucogenys, assembly GCF_006542625.1. NCBI lineage: Eukaryota > Metazoa > Chordata > Mammalia > Primates > Hylobatidae > Nomascus > Nomascus leucogenys. Next base: position 3,689,747 of record NC_044383.1, on the reverse strand, counting down.
CTACAGAAAGCTGCTGAGATTGTGAAAGCAGCTGAAACTATTGTGTAAGCCCTGCCATCCTCCTAGGTCAGTTACACCTTCTGAGACGCATGGGGCTCAGCTAAAGAGACCAGAGGAAGTTCTAGCAACTGTGGGGTCTTCAGTCAACCATGAGATCACCTGTAACTGACGCTGTGTTTGGTCATTGGTGAGACAAAGAGGACACAACCCCTCAGCCCTGCCTGACCTCCATTCTGCTTAGAAGGATCAATATCACCAGTGCCCTGTGAAGCCCAGTGTGTGACAAATGGAAGCAGACCCAACTGTTTGCAGGAAACACTGTCCCCAGCTGCAGACAGGACTGTGGGCGGGCCCAAAGAGCCCGCCTCCTCTGACCAGCTGACCGGGCAGGCATGGAGACAGATGTCACGTGATCCACTAAAGGACTGAGGTATAAGTTAAATTTCTGAGAAACGCTTTGAGCTATTTGATGGGAAAATCATGTAAATCCCAAACACGAATCATTCTGCTCTTGGGTCATTCATCCAAGCTAGTGGTCATTTCCATTAGCCACCAAATTCTTCTCTGGCTGGTTTTGTATCCTAGCCGAGAATATTTTTACAATTAAAATTAGCAAAATCATGCAATATGTTTGCCCTGAATTAGCTTCCTAATCATTCACAAAAAAGGCAAGAAAAATATGAATCTATCATAATGGTACATAAATCTATCATAATTCATCCCTGCACCCCCCAGCCACCCCTCTGTATCCGTCTTTTAGATAAAATCTTCTGAGGCAAACCAGAGACAGGACTTAGCCTGAGTTTAGGAACAGACGCAACTAGGCATGGAAAGTGGGCAATAAGAACACATTAAACCTCAGGGGAAGGAAGCCGAGGCCAGGAAGACATTCTGGCAGTTGCAGAGGTCTGTACTAAGCAGGTGCAGATCCCTCTATGAGGAGGATCTCAGATCTGGAGTATTCCCAAAAGGTTGCATCATAGTTCTCCTCCCACTGAAAATCAATCCATCAATCAATCCCAAAAGAAGCACTTCTGGGCCGGGTGCGGTGGCTCACGCCTGTAATCCCAGCACTTTCAGAGGCCAAGGCAGGCGGATTACTTGAGGTTAGGAGCTCAAGACCAGCCTGGAAAGCATATTGAAACCCCATCCATCTCTACTAAAAATACTGGGTGTGGTGGTGTGCGCCTGTAATCCCAGCTACTCAGGAGGCTGAGGCAAGAGAATCCCTTGAACCTGGGAGGCGGAGGTTGCAGGGAGCCGAGATCGCACCACTGCACTCCATCCTGGGCTACAGAGCAAGACTCTGTCTCAAAAAAAAAAAAAAAAAAAGCTTCCACATGGCCATGTTTTCAAAGCTAAGTTCGCTATGTTGTGCCCACATTAGACCCGATGAATCTGGCATACTGAATATACCAGATCATTCTTAAAGTATTTTATTTGCATATTTTTAGCAAATGCACCAATTCCAGTTTGCTTCCAAGCCCTTAAAGAACTCAAGATTACTTCCTGAACAGTTGCAAAATCAGAGAATTCGAATTTCGTATGAAAAGTCAGGACCACGGTCCGCGTGTCTTTGAGAAATGTATACCTGGAATCTCCGCATATCTCGAGGGTTGCCTGCATTCTTCAAACAGTTCTGATTGCACTTGAGGAAAAACTTTAGAAAGAATCTATAAAAAATACAAAAAGATGATATTTATTAGGGTTATCAGACAAAAGACTCAAACTTTTTAAAGACACTCTTGGCGCGGGCAGGAGTGGAGACTCAACCCCACAGCTTCCACACTTCCCTCTAGGGGGCGACATTGAGAAGAGGCTCTGGGAGAGGCGGCCAGGAGGCACCCAGAAATAGCCACACAGGAGAGCAGTGAGTTGCATTTGCCTTGACGCTGTGGATGTCCAAGCTTTATGATAATAGCTGTGACTTTCGCATTGGCATTTCTTGGCTCAATCTTTGCACAACTGCCCATTAACCATGGGGGAAACATTCACCCCAGACAGGCCTACCATCTCCACCCACTAAAAATGAAGGATGCCCTAGTTAAATTTGAATCTTGGATAAACAAAAAATAATGTCCCAAAGCATACCCCTCACTAAAAAATTGCTGTTGACCTGAAATGGAAATTTCACTGGATGTGCTATATCTTATCTGTAAATCCCAAACAGGAATCATTCTGCTCTTGGGTCCTTCATCCAAGCTAGTGGTCATTTCCATTAGCCACCAAATTCTTCTCTGGCTGGTTTTGTATCCTAGCCGAGAATATTTTTACAATTAAAATTAGCAAAATCATGCAATATGTTCACCCTGAATTAGCTTCCTAATCATTCACAAAAAAGGCAAGAAAAATATGAATCTATCATAATGGTACATAAATCTATCATACCATTGTGTGATATGGTATGATAGCCTCTGCCAGAGGCTACCACTGCCTAAGCAAACACATTTTTAAATATGGGTTTTAAGAGTTACAGTAGCGCCCGTAATCCCAGCACTTTGGTAGGCTGAGGTGGGCAGATGACTTGAGGTCAGAGTTCGAGACAGGCCTGGCCAACATAGTGAAACCCCATCTCTACTAAAAATACAAAAATTAGCCAGGTGTGGTGGCACGCGCCTATAATCCCAGCTACTCGGGAGGCTGAGGCAGAAGAATCGCTTGAACCCAGGAGGTTCAGTGAGCTGAGATCATGCCACTGCACTCCAGCCTGGTTGACGGCACAAGGCTCTGTCTCAAAAAAAAAAAAAAAAAGAAAGAAAAGAAAAAGAGTTACAGTAGGTACAGCTCTTAAGAAGCAACTGGGAGGGGTGGGGCAGGAGAATCACTTGAACCCAGGAGGTGGAGGTTGCAGTGAGCGGAGATTGCACCACTGCACTCCAGCCTGGGCAACACAGTGAGACTCGGTCTCAAAAAAAAAAAAAAAAATCTAAGAACTGATTGGGAGGCATATTGTTTTAACCAAGAATTCTTGAGGCGGTAATGAAACTGTTGCTGAGGCAGAAAGCAAGGAGCAGCACTCTGCAGGGCTGGAGAGGTGAGGCCGAAGTGAGTGCTATTTCCATTTCCCGCCATGCCTTGCCCTTACGTTTCATGGCATGAAGATTCAGAGGTCCTGACAGTGTGTTGAGATGCTGTGACTAAAACGTCATCATGTTGTCCTCCGCATTCCTGCATGCTCAGTGACACTGCAGGAGAGCTGGCTTCCAGTCTGAACTCAAAGAACCTGGGAAGCCGGGCTCTACCACCACCCACAGGAAAAGCGGGTGGGGGGGTTTCTCCCTGTACAACCTCTGCCTCAACTTGAAAAGGCCACAACCAAGAGGTCCCAGAGCTTGGTCTGTGCTGACATACCCACTCTCTGCAAGCGGCCAAGCAGCCTGTCCAGCGAGGTCATCAACACAAACCTTTCTCTATTTTCTCCCAAAATATCGTCTGTCCCACTTGGTGATTATTAATTTTTGATGAAGTTTCACATGATTTTCTTACGTTCAAGGTTCCTCGCTGGCAATTAGAATATCAGAAAATGAAAACACTCAACTGACCAAGACTCATCTAAGTGCACTCCCAGCATATCCTGGATGACTTCTTACTGTAGCAGAAGAAAATCCAATTGATGGGGGGAAAGAATGGTGGCCACTTAATTAAATTTTCTTGCATACCATGAGGCCTCACCATTTTAGGCCAGAATTTACATCTTTTATTAACTCACCTCACCTATACACTTAGCTCACAATGCCTCTTCACACCATCTGCCATCAGCATACAGGAAGTCACTTGATATTCCACCCACCAATTTTTCCTAACAACCACTGTGCAATTAAACTCCACACGTTCTGCAGCGAGGTAAATTAGGCACACCTGCGGCCACACTGCATTTGAACTGCATCAGGAAGGGCCTAACAAGGTGAGGGCGCCACAAAGTCATCGTCCTGTCAGGCAATTAGGTTTTCACTTCGGGGACAGCAACACGGTGCAATTACACCACACATTACCACCCAGCTAATCTTCGGAGCAGGCGCCGGCCCGAGAAGCTGCTCATCTGCAAATGTACCTGCACGGAGCCACCTCCAGGAGCTTTGTTTGTGATTTGAGAGATTTTTCTCCCGCACCAGAGGAGGTTTCTTTAAATTTCTTGATGTCTTTTAGACAGTTCACCCTTTTACCTCCAAGAGAACAGAGTGAGTTTTGATGATACCCTAACTAGCCCTCACTCGGCACAGTCATGAACGGCTGGGTTTGGCATTCTTAGGCCTTCACTGTCATCCTCTGCAGAAATCAGCAGGACAAAGTTGGGTGTTGGACCCCAGAAACATACTGAGCACACCCAGGGTCAAGCAGCTGCAGATACACACCTATGCACACATACACACATGCCACCCACACATACGTACACATGCCCACACATGCATACGCAGACACATGCACACATGCAGACACACACACATGC
>NC_044383.1:3675300-3677800 GCF_006542625.1 Nomascus leucogenys | reverse complement strand
CAAGCAGCCTCGTGGTTTGCTTATTTTTCTCCAATTGTTCAAACTATTGATAGGGTAAGCTGGGAACCTTCTCTTCGTGAGAAAAGGACTTGAAGTTCTTGCACAGGGAGAAGAACAGTTTCGTGTTCCTCGATGAAACATGGGCGTGCTCCAGGAAGAGAAACGTGAGCGTGCTCCAGGAAGGAGTTGCAGCAAGCACACGTCACGCCCTCTGCGTGATTTTCCATTTTCCTGTCGGGCAGCAGCACCCGCTATGGCTCTTCCTCCGCCTTCTGGATCTGAACCTCACACGGTCCCAGTCAATAGACTGAAGGGCCCGAGGCGGCGGCTTTTGCGTCCTTAGATCCAAACTGGTGCGTCGAAGTTGCTTTCCTCGCTTTGAAAATTGGTAGACTCCTGATGGGGGCAGGATTTAAAGAGGTCGTTAAAGGCTGAAAGGAGGGTTTCATCTGTTACATTTCCTTCCAAAATGCTCCTGGTGAATTGCTAGAACAAATAACAACATTGTTCACAAGGCCGCGGAGGCCCAGTCCCACTGGTGAATGGCCATTGTGTTTGTCCAGCTACTGATACCTGCGCTTTTGTGGAGGAAAGAAGGCCGGGGCCACGACATCGGCGCAGCACAAGCACCCCTCTGTGCAGATGCCCAGAGCGGGTCCCGGCCGCGGTGGGAACCGAACACCAGATCCCTCTGAGAAGGTTTTCTTTAAATCCAGCTCCAATGCATTGTTTATGAAAACAAGGCTATTAGGTATATTAATAATTTGATAAATAGGGATTTGCCCTTAATTATTCATGAAGAACATTTGGCAACAGTAAAATTATATTCGCAGAACAGGTTTATAAACCAGCTAATTATAAATTAAGTATGCAAGAGAAAATTGCTAACCTTGAAATTAAAATATTTTATGATTCTGCAATTACAAAAAAAAAGGTAGGGAATTATCAAAACCCCAGTGTGGGCAGAGGGAGCAGCAGGCCTGGGCCTATACAGATGGCGGCGGCGCACAGGCCAGAGGCGTGACAGCAGAGGGGGTGGACCGGGAACCCCTGTCCCCTCCCTGCAGCCCCTCCAATCGGGGTTTGTGCAACTTTCCAAGAGCTCATGGGAAGGAACCAGCAACTGTCCACAAGGCAGCCCAGCATCTGCAGAAGGCCCTGGTCTGGTTCTTTGCAAAGGACATGGTGGTCCCCTCTGCTGGCCGCAAAGCCCTGGCACGTGAACAGAGCAGCATGTCCCCTGCAGAGAAGACCCCAGTGCCCCTCCATGTCCCTGCCCTCCCGCTGGGGCAGGGTCTACAGGGAGCATGGGGGCCAAAGGGACAAGGCCAGAGCTGGTGGCACAGAAGCGTGGTCCCGCTTGTCCCCACTAGAGGGCTTCTCAGGCGTTCCTCAGTGGAAACCAGAGAATGCCATGGTGGGCGGGCAGCCTTGGGCTGGGAGCAGCTCCCGCCTGCAACACACTTAGGACAGACCCCTCCTGCGGCTGGGCCGTCCCACTGATATGCGGGCTCTGCTGCCTGGGCACAGCTTTCTTGTCGGACGTTTCCATCATCCAGCTGCTCCCCAAACTCTGCAGCCTGCCTGCACCCCTCACCTGCTAAACAGCCAGCAACACATTCCCAGTGAGCTCCACACACATTCCCTTGACTCATTTGATAAGAGAAGACAGATGCAGGGGAATCTTCGGTTCACTTTCTAATGACCAGATATCCTCACTCATAATTTGGGCAGAAGTTAAAAGAGGAAAACAACCAGGATAAATAATGAATGTCCTGTTGGGTGCGGGGAGGGGAAATAGGCCATATTCCTCCACTTCTTTTCCCATAGCTATGTCACATCTGCAAAAAAAAAAAAAAAAAAAAAAAAAAAAGCAAACTGTGGAGGCTCAGGACATGCAGAGGCCAGCCCCTGACCACTTTTACTATGCTATAACTCAGTGACTCTTTCACATTCCCTGAAATCAAAGGGAAAATGAGCAAAGCCCATTGAAGTGCCTTTTTTTTTTTTTTTTGGTTATGAAGAGTCTTGACTTCCCTGAGAGTCAAAAGCCCCATTAATTGTTCATGTACCAGAGGAAGTAGTGCAGGGCACACTCGTGTGCCCGAGTCCTTACCCCGATGCCTGGAGACACAGCTGCGGGTCAGATAGCCAACCAATCAGGGAGGTCTCTGGGAACTCAGATAATGAAAATTTTTTCATGTATAAAATCCTTAATCAAAATGCGAGTGGTGTCATCTTGCAGTGCAGACACTGCAACTTAAAATTAATATACAACAGAACCTTCAGCAGAAGGAACATCCCCGGGCTGCATGGTACAAGTGCCCCTGAACTGTGGCCTGGACTGCCGAGACCCCAGGCGGCAGGCCGGCTCCAGGCCAGCATCGAGATCCCAGGGAAACAAGCTGTTGCTGCACCAGGATCCCCAAGGCCCGGAGGGACTCCAGAATGTGAGGGCAAATCGGCAAAGATGATGTAGCACGAAGAGCGCCATTAACAC
>NC_044383.1:3610300-3667800 GCF_006542625.1 Nomascus leucogenys | reverse complement strand
GTTGCTGTATTAAATTTTCATATGAAAAGAGGACTTTGCACACGCAGCCAAAAGGGCAGAGCTCAGCGCTCCTGTTGGGCTCCCAGAGACAAGCATTTTCTAGCTCTGCATGCATAAAATGAGCTACAGTAGGTGTCAGTAATTAAACGATCATGTTTCAAAGTCTTGACAACAGTACAGAAGCAAGAGAACAAGACGATAATTTCATTAGTCTGAAGAGCTAAGTCATAATTAGGTGCCTTTCACAGAGTAAAAGTCATGGACAAAAGGTACCCATCCTGCCCGGCCGAGTCTGCAGTGCAGGAGTGAAATCTAATACGGGGTCCCGGGTTTACGGGGTTCACCCATGGGCAGGAGACTGCAGGCAAAGTCTGGGTGGAAACAATCAGGCTTTCTTTGGGGAGGCTGAGAAAGGAAATGATATAGAAACAGCCTGAAAAAGTCAGCAACAATGGGATATCGGTGGGCTATTGTTATAGGGAAACCTGAATTCCTCCCCTTGTTCTGGGGACCGCCCCCCACCCGAACCCAGAAGGATGGCACCACAGCTCACAAGCATAGTTTGCATCCGTCGCCCCACTCCAGTCATTAACCACATTATAAACTGACTTTGGTAAAGTAGCGTTTATTTAAAACTAAACTGTTGGGATGGGCACTTCATGGAATCATTAATGTGCAGTTTGATGTTTCTGTCAGTTTATTTATCTCTGTCTTTACTTGCTGAGGTATTTGCATATTTAATTGATCAATATGCTCCCCGTTCCTCTTGCACATCTGCCAAGCTGGTCCCAGCCTCTTAGACCCCTCATTTCTCAAAGTGACAGCTCGCTGCTGCCCCTCCTCCTGCGCCCAGGCTCCGCCGCGCCTCCCACAGCAAGGCAGCCCGGCCCACGGCCGGCGTCCCCTCTGCACGCCTATTAATTTTGCATCCTCGGATAACGTGCAGCCTCGAGTAAGGAGAAGACGTTTTTGGTGTCTGATCTGTAAAAAGTTCTCGAGACAGATTTTCCACACGGCTACACGTCACAGTGCGGCAGCAACATGTGTGCGCCGGCTCCCATTCAGCATCTGTCACTGTCTCCTCCTGCCTCCGCACAGCCTTGAATCGGAGCTGCTTATCAGCACAGTGTCAGAAATCCGCGCTGCCTTCTTTTCCTCGTTTAATCTTTTATTAAGAGCTACATTGTGAGCTTCTGATAGCGAATGTCCTCCACTTCATCATTCATAAATCGGAGTCGACATCAATAAGGTGACGGCACCATGGAATCAAAAGCAGCGTGGTTAACTGCCAATGAAAACGTCTTAAATTTTCTAAACAATCCGCTGGCATTTCTTGATGCCAACAGAGTGCCACAAAGCCCCATTATGTGTGTTGGATGGTGAGGAATATAAGGAAGTTGTTCTCCTCCAGGCCCTGCCGGAGGATGGTGAGGCAGAGGCTGGGCGCCCTGGACCAGCCTGGGTCATTTCAAACAGGCCAAAAGAACAGCCAGCCGTGTGGCTAAAATGTAAATAAATACAGCCTTCCCGACTTGCTGTGCGAGGGAAGCCCAGGACGAGAAACGGACATGTCCCAGTTGCTCTTTGAAATGGCCAGATCCAGCCGGAGGGAAGGCCAGGCCGGAGGGAAGACCAGGCCGGGGAGTGGCAGCAGGGTTGAACTCCTCCGCGGGTGAGGACACTCCAGGGGCCACACTCGCAGAGCCGGAAAGGACGCCAGCACCGTGCGTGAAAAAAAGACAAGAAAGTCCAGGTGACAAGTTCCTATGCTGGAACCCGGCCCTGCGTCTACATTCTCCTCTTCGGTGATAGCCGGGATACTTCTCTCTCCTCTTGATTGATGTTTTAGTCTGAGCTGTCATTAGTTAAATTAATTTTCTCTCCGAGATAGTGGAATAAGGTCCACAAAGGCAAATCTTATGAGGCTGTAAAAATAGACCATCATTTGGAGGAAATTCAGATGTGTTCCCTGCTCTTGTCATTGCTGCAGAAGAACACTTTAATTTGATATGAATTCCTCAAGAGAAACTTTAAATTAACTTAGATTTAGCTGTGTTTGAGGGACAGCAATTCAAAGCAACAAAATAAAATACTCTTTGCTGACTCCGGTGTTTCCACGTTCATGCTCCTATGTGCTCTTCTTTATTTTCTGCTCAGGCTAAATAAATGCCAATATTCACCTTGAAAGAGTCATCATAAAGTAACTCCCCTGGGATATAAAAATATCCTTCTCTCATCTTCCATCCAAACAGTGTCAGATGAAGTTAAAAGACCTGGTAAATGTGCTAAAATCTGCTTATGTGAATTATTTTTTTCCAGGATAACTGAGCAGCCATCACCTAAGCTGTCAGGATGCAAAGAGAAACGCAGAAAGACCGTTTTATAACCTAAGAGCAAGGATGGGGGGTAGGAGGGGGCTGGAGAGAGGCACAGAGGGAGGGGAGGAAGGGCACAGAGGCCACAGATTCCCCAGCAGTCAGCACCAGCAAGGTCCTGGGGGACAGCTGGTGCAGCCTCCAGGGACAGAGGAGGCCTGGCCAGCACCGGCCCAAGGTCCTCCTGGGCAACCCCCAGTGCCCTGACCTCCTGGACTCACTGCCTGATGCCAAAGGGCCTCCAGTTCTCCTCACTTTGAGGAAGTTTAACTCGAACCTCCTTCATGAGAGATCTTGTTTCCTAAACAGCCCCCAACATTGATGGTGCCGTAGCCAGGATTTGCCTGTGAGAGCACTCATGAGGAGCACCATAGCGGGGGTGCTCCTGAACTTCTGCGTACAGATTTCTTGGCTTTTTCCGTCACAGGCTTTGACGCCCCTCATCCACAGGCAACCTGGGTAGACTTCCATGGGAGGGCACCTCAGAGCAGGATGACTGAGTTCATGAAGGTCCAATGCAAACCCAAAGGTCTTGGGAGCCATTGAAAGCACACATCACCCAACACCCATGGGGCCAAGTTCAGGGACTTGGGAGCCAGTAAAACCAGGTATTACCCAACACCCATCAGAGCCAAGTTCAAAGGCAGGTTCCATGCATAATTCTCTTGGCTGGTGAGTCTTTTTCTGGCACGCCCTCTGATAAGAACCATTCTCAACTGTAGGATGCTCTTGACATCTAAGTGGGTCCTTCCAGGTCAGACAGTCAAGTACATCTGGAGTGTCTCATCCAAGTGGCTGTGGCCCTCTTAGCTGGGAAGAAGCCAGAGGCTGCCAGTGCTCAGCTGACATCTCCACATGACTTACCACCACTCTGGCAATGTCATAATTATGACGCCTAAACTTACCCTGTTTATTTGCAGGCTAGAGGAATGCATGATTGTTTATTTTTATTACAAATATTGATGGTAACTCACAGGCATTTACTTCATTGCCATTTCAAGTGAAATTGCCCATCATAAAATATCTCCAGAATTCTGATCCTGATTAGCTTCCAGAGCTGGTCCAGGGTGCTATCCTACCATTTGTCTTAATTTTATTTTGCTCTCCCTAACTGCACACACCACTTCAGGAATATCTGGAATTTTGTTTTAATTGTACAGCTTTCAACTCACACCACATTTCTCTTTGTGTTGAAAGCATCCCGGTGATTTATCCTCATTATTGTGTAAATAGGTTTCGGCAGTTCTCAGTAAATAAAACAAAGACTGACAGGAGGAGAAGAGGGAATTTGCTTTCCTACCAATTAGAGTAGCCTTAGGCAGTACTTTTAAGAGGAGATAAATCCTGCAAATCACTAAAATGATCCTGTCACATGCACCAAATATTAAAATCGCACAGCGGCGCCCTCGGTACAGTTTGCTCTGGTTTAATGAGTTGGGGTGGGCCTCGTGGCGAGGGCTGCAGCGCACAGTTGGGGACCCTTGACTGACAGCAGAGCTCACACCCAACTGCAGCTTCCCAACCTGTGTGGCCAGATGGAAAATCACAATCCGGCGGAATCCGCAGCTTTCCAGCTAACGAACATTCCCAAATTGTCTTTTCAGCGTCTACCTGTAAAAGCTTTCCCCATGATAAATAAATGCAAACTCTGCTCCCTATTAGCTGAGGTGATGCTTTTAATACAAAATCTATAGTCTGTGCCTACTAGGGAAGCAACATGTTAACTTCTGCAACGGGGGAAGTTTTCAGGGAATTAAAAGTGAGTTTACTTCATCTAGTGTCACACTTAGTTCCCTACAACAATGCAACTAGTTAGTTGTTCTCTACAACTAGTTAGCTGGGGAAACACAAAGAATTTCCAGACACTTTTTTTTTTTTTTTTTTTTACTATGTTTCAAAGCCTCATCTACTTTCTCCAGCATTGCGGTGCAGTGGTCCACCTAACTCCACGGCAAGGAAACCAATGGACACCATGAACACTTTAACGAGAGTTGTGAGCCCATCCTCTTCAAGGCTGGTGTGTGACCTGGGACGCTGGGTGCACGGGCGTCTTTCCATTTCCAATCCATGGCCACTGGGGTTCAGAAGCATGGCACGCTATATGGGAGGTACATCCATATGGGACCGGTCACAATGGAGCTGTAACAGCCATCAAGATGTTCACCATAAAACCCAGCAGAAAGTCCCGGAACAGACAACCCAAGAGGCAGGCCCATTGTTTTGCGTTTTTCAGTAACCACCTTTCCTCTCTCTGCCACTGTCAGGTCTTACCTGGTGACAATGACACTTGGTATATTCAGCAACAACTGTTAGCTTGTTACAGCATCTTTGTGAAACTCTTTATGAGCGTGTAACTAACTGTACGACAAGAACTCCCATAACCCGAGACCCGGGGTCAGTAATGCATTGAAACAAAACAAGACACACAGGACTTCAGTACAGCAAGGACTCATGGGGAAAGGGGTGCCTGGCAGGGCAAGACAGAAGGAGCCCAGGTGCTCTGAGTCAGCTTCCGCCCACCCTGCCCCTGGGCCTATCCAGCCCGGTAAATGCCAATTCACATCCAAGAGACAGTGGCCTCTCTCAGGATTCCAGAAGTATTTAAGATTCACAAGTGATTCTCCATGAACTCACCACCACTGCCTTCCAGGATTTGGAATGAAAATGCCTACAAGTCACAGAAGCAACACAACAAAGAGAACACAACGCAATTCTGTGGCTTTGATGAAAGTCATACGCACGTTTCACCTTTTTCTTGACATCTTAGTTTTTAGCCTCCAACTCAAGTTCCCTTCCACCAGTGTTAGATGGACCCAGGTGAAGCTGCTGGTTTTGAGCATGTGCTGGTTCAGTATATACGGTTCAGTCTAATATTTCATGCAAAGCCGATATCAAAACCATAAGGCCAATTTCCAAAGTAATATTATTTTCTTTATAAGAGATGTTTGGAAGGCCCTTGGGCATAGAAATCCTTGGACTGGGCTTCCCTTATAAGGAATGACCCAAAGTGTCTGCATTTAGTAGCTGTGGTTATTTTATTCTACCTGCTCTTTTTACCCATGTAGCATTCCGTAAGCATCTGTGCTCAGTGCTAAATTTATGAAGAAAGAGATTACAAAGATAGCATCACACCCTTACAAAGTTCAGATTACATCCCATTAAACAATATCAAATTGTCAACTACTAAACCTATTCGATGAGGAAATGTATTAGACAGATACTGGTGCATTGTTTTACAAATGTTTGTTGAGACATTTCCTAATGGTCCTTCTCGTGGATAAAGATCCACAGAATCAGGGGTGGGGACATATTGGGCCTGGAGTAGGATGTGATTTTTGATGAGAGTAAAATCCTTTTTCTCAAAGGTGCTCTGAGAGGCACTTTCTTGCTGTCATGGGGAGTCCATGACCCCAGGCAGTCATTTGGTGGAATTTTAATTGCTGCAAAGCCATCATAGGAATCACAGCATTTTACTGCTGGGAGACGAGTCTCAGATAGAATTCAATCCTAAAGTTGACAAATGGAGGCAGAATATCAGCCAGTGAAGTCTCCTCTCCTTCCCATCTGTTCTTTCTGTCCTCAAAACCCTATACACAATTCCAAAGGGCTCGCTGGAAAAGTCGCTGCCACTCTCAGAAGAGGGGGTCACATGACTGAAGACCATGACCCATGTTTCCTTCAGTTGGTTCAGGATAACATAGTTGGTGGAAGATACTCAGGCAGTTTCCTTTTATCCTACTTTGGAATTCATGCCTTTCCACCTAGAATGCCCATCCCCAACTCATCTCTGAGGGTGCACAGACCCTTCATCTTCATAGCCAGGACCCCAAAGCCTCCAGGGTTCCTGCACTACCCCTTGGTTAGGTCTTAACTGGTGACAATGACACTTGGTATATTTAGCAACAACTGTTAGCTTGCTACAGCATCACCCCAGAGTCATCATTCCCCAACACATTATTCTCCTGTATTATAACCATTTGTTTCTCCCACCTCCTGCCAAACGTTAAGGGATACAGGGCTATGAATATGGAGATGGATGGATGGATGATTAGATGGACAGATAGATGGATGGATGGATAAATGGATGGATGGACAGACAGAAGGTAGATGGATGGATGGATGGATGGGCAGATGGATGGATGAATGAATGGACAGACAAGTGCACATATGGATAGATGAACACAGGATGGATGAACAGATGGATGGATGAATGGATGGATGGATGGATGGATGGACAAATGGATGGATGGATGGACGGATGGATGGATGGACAAATGGATGGATGGACAAATGGATGGATGGAGACAGACATCTATGGATAGAACTATATAATATAAATATATAGACACAGACATAAGATTCATATACATCTCTCTATCCATCCATCATCCACCCTTTAGAGCAGGAATATTTTAATCACCTCAACTCAAATTAGATTTTGAATAAATATTTCTTGAATAAATAAATGAATGGATAATTAGTTACTTCTAAAGGAACAGAAGCAACTCCTTAAATAGCTCCCTATATTGCAGCTGCAAATTTTCATGGAGTAGGAAACAGACACAAGATTATAATCATGAGACATTTCTGAAGCAAAGTCAACTTTGTCCATCAGATGAGGGTTCTGCCACCATGTCCATGAGATAACCAGAAAGAGCAAGGCTGTGCCTTTCAGGGGTGAGTTCGTCCCACTAGAGATGTGCCCTGTGGGGTGAGGTGACTGTAGACCCCAGGGCTCCACCCTCAGCTCTTCCCTGTCCTTGTCTTTCCATCAACTTGGGGCTGGAGACTCCAGGGAAAGTGTAGCTCTGTCCTGACCTTGATGGCACAGAAGGGCTCCAGGGTGCACTGTGCAACATGGTGGCCACAAGCCACAGGTGGCAACAAGGCATGTGGTAGGGGCCAGTCCTCATGGAGATGTGCTGTTTGTGTCCAATACACCAGATTCCCAAACTTAGTGAACAAGATACAATTTAAAATATGTCAGCAATTTTATATTGACTACATATTGAAATAATAATCTTTTGGCTATATGAAGGAAAAAATTATTTCTTATATTTTATATTATAAAAATATTATCTCTTTTTACGTTGTTAGTGTGGCTACTTAAAAAATTCAACAGTAGTCAAAATTTTAGATGGCTTTCATGTGTGGTTTCCACACTGTTCACTGGCCAGCACTGGTCTTGGGAGCAGGCTGGGTCTCTCCAGGGACTGATCCTACCTGGCCTCCCCACTCCATGAAGAAGCAGGGATGGAGGATCCTCCCAGGCCCTCACACACCATCTCTAGAGGATGGCAACCTCTGGGAGGACACAGCTCAGCGAGAACCGCAGCCTCAGCCTCTCCAGGATGGTGGTAGGGAAGGGAAGGGCTTCCCAACCGTTGCAGGTCCTGGGAACCCTGGAATTGAACTCGCCTCCATCCTGCATGGCAACCTCCCCGCTGGAGGCTGCCCTCGTGGGTTGGGCCCCTGAGGTGATATTTGTTTCATTAATGCAACGCTCAGACACTCAAACACTGCTTCACATTCTACAGCGATTCCAAAAGTGATTTCCACAATATGATTTACATACTAGCTGAGTGTAAATTTAGAATAATTTGGCCTGAATGATCCTTACTAGAATAGATGGCCACAAGAAAAGAATGGTGAATAAAAGCAGCCTTACTCAGAATCTAAGCAATTTGCTGGCAAATACAAGCAGCATTTCCCCAGATTATAATTTACACTGTATTAACTGTCAAGAGCGCTTTTGAGAAATATAGATAACAATTCAGATGCAATCGATAGGGAGTGACAGTTGATTTTAAAGCTTAATGCAAGACAAGAAAGAAATGACTGGGGCATCAGCTCTGGAAGAATAAATTTGTTTTGTATTTGATTTTTGTGTTAAATTTATTACTGCCAAGAAGAGCTCTCTTTCAATAATATTAAGAACAAGATTGTGAAATTGCAACATGTTCGTCTCCCACAGTTTTCACAGCATTGCCAATATAAAATGATGCCCCTGTTCAGTACTATGTATAGATCTGACGAAACTGCTGCGGATTCCTCTAACTTTGAGTTTCCGTGCCCTACACAGGATCCCTCTTAACCCCTCTCTGCACTGGCAGGGGGCTCTGTTTGGACCCTCAGGTGGAACAGGCCCTCTCCTGGGTGCTGTCACACCCTCCTGTGAGTCTAGGGAGAGGACAGTCCCTTTGGGACCAGAGGACACTTCTGCTTAGTTCTGAGGTGGCCTTAACAATAGGCTTATTTCTAGAAATGCCTACGGTTGGCTGTTCTAAGATTAGAGAGTTCTGTGAAAACGAAAACTTGAAAAAAACGTCAGGCTAAACCTCAATTGTTTGATTGAGAAGGGTTGGTGTATCCCTGTCCTAGTCAACAGAAGCTTTTTTTTCGATTCTGTCAAAATGTCCAGTGTATATAATCTTAGCGTTTCATGTTCCTCTGTGAGATACCACAAGAAACTTACTTGACAAATACCAGGGAAAAAAAAAATTTCCCTTTTAGCCCAACTCTATTATACTTCTTATTCTCTCCCACCAGCTGGGGTTGCCTCTCCGCAGCCCTGCACACTCGAAAACCCACCAGCGTGGCCAGAAATGAAATGATGAAAGTTGCCACAGTTCAAACTTATCCATACTTCTCACTTATGACATGATTGATTTTCCTTCAGAGCACTCAAACGCAGGATTGTCTTCCTTCTTTTTTCACTGTGGAAACAGCTAATGTATACAGCCTTGGCCTGCCAGAGAAGGGGGAAGCGGCTGACATGTAGAAGAACAACTGAAATGAATACGGATGAAATTTGAAAGTGCAATTTTCCATCTGTCAATCACCTTTCAAAGGGACCCGTTAACCACCAATCGGGAGACCCTGGGCGAGGGCGCCCCTGTTTGCAGCTCTCCATGCCAAAGGCCCCTTGGCCTCATTAATCAAGATATTTGCTGCTGATCAAAGTTTTGCACAGGTATCCTGCACTGACTTGGAATGCTCCGGGAATATTTTATTAGGTTTCTTGAGATGCTATTGATAATTTATATTTTGAATTAAAACAAATGGTCTCCTCTTAAACAGAATTTGATTAGGTGATGACAAAATCTATTTCTCTCGCTCTGGTGATGGTACGTGGTGGATCTTTCCCGGAGCTGCCTCAGAAGAAAATGTGAGGTGCTGTGGCATTAATAATGGATAGTCACCCCAACCCTTCCTGGCCGCAGCACCAAGTGCCTCGAAATACAGCCAATTAAGGTTTATTTAATTATTAAGGTTGAATAAATAACAGCGAAACATGTTAAAAATCTTTCAGTTTCAGTCAATCATAATAAAAAATTAATGAGACTGGATAGAGAGCCATAAAAACTGATAGACTGCGATCGTGAATTATAAATTGGTATTGATTTTTTCCTTTGCAATAACACTCTCAGGTAATCGTACGTTGTCGCATGTAAAGTGCACTCTCCTGGTTGAGACTAATATTAACTATCAAATATAGATGAGACAGAGGCATTTATGACACTTCAGATTTCACAAACAAAAAGCAAAAAATACAATTTGTGGAATAATAGCAGCACTGAACAGAGAATCCTAGGGTGTTTATGGGAGCCGGCCGGGACCCCACTGAGCCGTGGATCCATAAGACGCAGCTACCTCATTCTTCTCCTGCCATTTCTCCTCTGATATGTTACCTTGTTAGTATCACTAAGAAAAGCATAAATATTTTTTATTATTTGTGAGGCTCATCCCATCTTGCTTAATAGACAGGCCACATGGAGTTAAAGCCATATTATATGACCTGGTGCAGAAGTGATCATTCAAAAACCCAAAGCACATATTTTATACGCCTGGCTTTATTAATTCTAAGCCCCCAAGAAATAGCGGGAGGATTTTCCAGCTTTCTGTTTATTGAAGTAACGTGGAAACAAATAAGACATTTCCCTAGGCTAGCTCAGATAAAGTGGACAATTACTATTGGCATTCCACATGTAAATATTTAACACTTCACAGCTAGTTTGCACCTAAATACCCATTAGATGTTGCTACAAGCCTGGACACCATTTCCCAGCAGAACTAGGTGGGCCGTCCTGGGCAATGGTTATCGGATTAGGGCGAATACAAATCTCATTCCAAATAGCGCTGGAAGGGGACACGGGCTAGAGGAGACGGGATATACCTGAATAGGGTGGCTTCCTTGAGTGACACAAACCAACTACTCCAAGAAAACTCAAAGCCAGTATCGGCGCAGCCACCGCCGCTGGCCCAGCTAATTGATAAGCCGCGTTGCAGTTCGTTAGTGGCGTTGATCGGATTTCCCTTGTTTGGGGGAAGCATAGAGGAGACACCATGGACACAGGCCAGCTATGCACACATGTGGCTGCCTGTCTGAGTTCAGTTTCCGCCTCCTTTCCACTGCCTGGCCTGGAACAAACATCGAGAGGCGCGAGGCCACCATTTTTTTAGGATGCGAGTGATCCAGTTTACACCAATAAGTATGGCCCATAAGTCGACTCTTTGCAAATTCTAAACACGATGCAACTGCCTCTTTAAGTAACTCTGCTTCTTAAAGATATACTAAAAGTATTCTTTTAATAAGCAAACTGTAGTCAGAGTTAACAACGTGGACTTTACCTGCCCACTGTGATTTTAAGCACAGGTGGTGAAGGCTTTCCTTCTCAATTAAGTTATTCTGCCCCTTTGCTGGCATTTGGAACTTGAAAATGAATGGGCTGGGATTACCCTTCCTAGAGGGTGGCTCTTTCATCCTTTAACTTCCCCACGACTAGGAAATGCCACTGCCCAGAACCCATGATCTCCACACGGCTGCCCTGGATGGAAGAGGCCAGACATGCAGGGATGGGCCCTCTGCATGGGTCTCTCTTGCAAGAAAGTAAATCCCATGGCCATGAACACGGGGATCCCCAGTCTCCCGCCAAACCACAGCCAATTCACACCAGCAGCTCCTTCCTGGACGCCCTTCCTGTGCAGACACTACAGACTCTTGAAAGCAACTTTGTTCACAACATCTCTGGCCTCCAGTCAGCCCTGCCTTCCCAAGACTCCCTGACCCTCTGTTATCAACCTTGTGCCACTGGAAAAGTAGATGGCCCTGGGAGGTGACACTCCCTAGGAAAAGCAGCCACTGGACAGGGCACACGTCTGGTCACCCTGGCTCTCAGAGGGAGGCCGCGGGTTCTCATTCACCTGGCTTGGGCTGCCATCTTTGGAGCAGCAGCTAAGCCTTAAAAATCAGCCCAAGAGCAACTGTGACAAACTCTGGAAGTCAAGCCTGGAAAACATACCTGGGAAGGTGGCCCACTGAGGCTGGTGTCCGGGCAGCACTGTGCATGCTGGGTGCCTGCTTGTACCCCATCCAAGCCTGCGAACCCCCCATGCTGGCCAGGGACCTTCTGTGGCACACCATCAGCCACCAGGGCCCTGGGGTCTCCCCGGAACAGCAGCACCCGCCTCTGGGCTCACAGACTCTGAGAGCCCTTCTCCCAACCCTTCCCTTGCCGCTCTGACCTCTGCGCTCTGGAAACAATTACTCCTGGAAGGCCTGTCAATATCATTATTTTTACAAGAAATCAATACGCCTCACAAAGTTAATGGGGGATTCAGGCAGGGAGCGTTTACCTCCTCACTGTCAGGGGCTCAGGCTCTGCTCAGCGCCGATGACAGATCCGCCGACACCAGCAGACAGTAAGCAACGCGTGGAGAGGAGGCTGGCGCTGCAGGCAGGCGTGGAGGCCGTCAGCAGTGCCGCGCTAACGAGCCCGCCCAGGGCTGGGGTCCACTCGGGCCGCTGGGCCAGGGGCCGCATGGGGCAGACACCCCAGAGCTCTGCCCAAATAAGGCCTGAGTCCCCTCTGTGAAGGGAATCGGAGCCTTCAATTACTTGACATGTGTCCCGTAAGCACAGACTGTACACATACTCAAGTCCTTGGCCAGTACAGGGCCTGAAAGAAGAGTTAACCGCATCTGTTGTCTTTAACAAAAGGGACTGCTTCTCCTTCCCCGCCCGACCCTAACACTTACAGAATTAAAAACCAAGAAATAGCTATGTGTATGCACACACACAAAAAAAATACATACAAATATACATGTATATATATTCACAAACCAAGTCAGAAGTAACTACACTGATGATCCTAAAATCCAAATTGGAAGGGTCTGGAGAGCCATCCCCTACCACAGTTTGGCAAATATACACTAAATCTCCATGAAAAATATCTCAATACATCAATTCAAGTCCCTATTTTTCTTATCCAAGATGCCAGGTCTACCGATCGTCCACCCAGCTCCTACGCTCCCTGCTGTGGGTCCCCCCCTTCTTTTCCCCATCACCTCCCCCAGAGCCCTAGGTATAGGATTAAAAATTAAAGTTACAAAGCTGTCCAGGGCACAGGCCTTCAGCACGCTCTAGCCCACACTGAGACGGCACCCTAAAATCCTTCCTAGACCCCCCAGCCTCCCTGCTCAGCGGCAGTTCTGTCCGCAAACCTGGCCTCTGCATGGTCACGTGGTCCGAGGGGAGGGTTCCAAGCAGCTTTACTGCAGCTGCAGCCTGGCATAGCCACTCCTGGGGCACAGGTGCCAGCAGGGCCCTGGCCGAAGCTGCTAACGAAACGATTTGCCCACACGGAGCTCAGCGCAGAGGCTCCGGACCCAACGCCAACCACCAGCACATCATGACGGGCACCACCGCCGACTGCCCACTCCAAACCCCCCACACCTGCCTTCCAGGTAATTGCAGGGCCCATGGAGAATGGGGTCATTCCTTTACAACAGAGCAAAGCATGCCTCTGCCCCCACACGGCACACGGCAGTAACCAAGCCCCACGGCTGTGAGGGACCTCCAGCCCACGGGTGGGCCAGGGCCGGGCCAGGGCCAGACCAGGAGCCATGGTCCCGGCGCACTGGGTAAGGTCACAGGGATACTTCTCCTGGCCTGACAGGCGCAGAGACCCACAGGCCTTCCCATCCCACAGCCAGCTGGATAGAAGCAATGCAGAGCCACAGCCCAAGCCTTGGCTTAGAGGACTGTCCTCAGTTTACCCAACAGGCCCTTTCTCTCTAGACCCTGTCCTGGATCCTCTCTCACTCCTGCTCCACCTCCCTCTGCTCTGCCCCATTCGCCCTCCCCTATCCATTCTCCAATCACTTCCCTCTTCCATCCCATTTCAGAAACCCCCCATCCCCACCCAGGCCCCTGAAGCTTGGAATAGTGTCCAAAAGGCCACCAAGAAAAGGCATCCGCCTGCCTCAGCTGCTCCAGCCTCCTTGGTGGGCATGGGACGGGAAGAGGGGTGTGGAGGGGCTGGGGGCTGCTGCTGGGCTCACGGGGCAGGGACAGTTAGCCGACCTGTCATTCAGAACCGTGTATGCCAAAACACTGCTATGCAAAACAGCATGAATGAGATCTCACAGTTGACATGGGGGAAATGGTGACCCCTCACTCCTACTCCAAGCTGGGAAGCCCAAGCCCAGGTGGGCTTCCAAGTGCCCTCTCACACACAAGGAGGCCGGTCCGGCAGCCGAAGGGAGCTTTGCCAACAAGGAAACAACTGGAGTGGGCACAGGGGTCTCCACGAGGCCTCATGGAGGAAACGCACGGCTGCTTCCTCCCCAGTGCAATGCACGGCCCAGCAAGAACACGTGACCTCAGTCAGATATGCACATAAACTCAACGCCCGGCTGTGCACATCCTCCCATGTGGGACTCCCCGTGAAGGAATGCCACTGAATGAAGAGGGCTCCCGCTAGGACCCACAGGAGCAACTGGCCCACCACGAAGTACAAAAGTGGGGGGAGGTCCTCGCGCACCAAGAATTTCAACTACCTGGCTCTTTCCTGCACGTGGAATATCGCCCTCCATTCCTGGCCTCCAAGGTAGAGGAAGAGGCAAGCTGGACCCCGGAACCCTAGGAAGGGCCCTGCAGCTCCTCTCCCCACTATCAACAGTGTGGAATTTACACCGGGCCTTTACATCCTTACCAGGCGCTTCACAGCTTTTTAAGGCCTTAATGCAAACCATATGCAGAGCTGCCTGCTCACCAAGGCCGCCAGCAGCTGCCTCCTGATTGGCTCCTGCAGGATGGGAAATAGAGGTCTCAGAGGGGAAAAAACAACAAACAGATCTCTTGTCTACAAAGCAGAACTCAAAACATTTTTCATGCATTCTAGGCTTCTCTAGGAGCAGCAGGCTGTTTAAAAAAATACCTGGCCCAAATTGAGCATTTGCTTGACATGATGGAAAAGTGAGTGCTATTTTCTGTTATATTGCCCCTATTCTACATCGACAAGAATATATTTTTTCCCTGTTCCCAACTGATTTCACAGTAGTGAACTCCGTTTATGAATTATCTGACACATTTCTTGCAATTCTTCTGACAACAGTGCTCAGTGGAAATTTCAAGGCCCCTCTCTTCTGACAAGTAGAAATATCAATATTTGAATAAATTGTGGATTTTAAACTTCTCACTCTGATGCGCCACAGCAAGGAAGACTGAATTCTTCTTTTACTGGGTCTAATCCCCCTGAGCCTCAGGAAGAAATCTGTATGCAGCGTTTCATTACAAGAAAGCAGTACTGAGTGACATTTGAAACACACATCTAAGTCGACCTGATGAAGTTTACTTCCTTCCAACAACAAATAGCAGCTTTGTATCATTCCCCCTTCTTGGGGGAAGAGCAGCACAACTCTGGTGTCTGAGCAAAAAACCGAAATGTTGATTCACAAATTGACAGCCCAATCTTTAAACAAATGTGTTTCTTGGGGGGAAAACGCCGCTTTGCTCGAGCTAAGCATTTTTCTCTTGCCTGACAGAAGCATTCCGGGCCTGATTAGAAGGGCCTTGTTAGGGTCCGCCTCAGACACTCTGACTCCACGTTTTAACAAGCATGCAAAGAAAACAGCATAAAGATAACAAAACATTGTCATTACCATCTCCGGTGACTCTGTGTGCCTTTAACACTTGCACACATTTTCTCCTGGTGGCTCCCACACAGTTGCATGCACCGGGCAGGGCCCAAGTCTGGCTCCAGAGGTCCCTAAATGAGGGACTTTCTGCACTCACAGTGCTGATGGACTGGCAGGGGCATGCAACTCCAGCAGCATCCCCTTCTTTTCTTGGATGAATAAACATGGATAGTTTATTGCTGAAACCGTATGTGGGCCTGAGCAGTATGATGAATGGCCTGTATTTCCCGGGGAACGGCCGGCACAGCTGCCTCCTCCAAGCGCAGCCTGACGGTCCTGATGCTGCAACCTTGAGCACCCCAGAGCTATGGTTCCCTGAAATGTATTCCTTGTAAAAAATAAATAACAAGATACAAGCCAGAAGAGAAAACCTGGGGGGTGCTACGAATGCCAGATCACCACCGGTGAGGGGCCCAGGGGTCTGGCTGTGAGCCTCAGTTTCCCCCTCTGTGGGAGGGGGCGGCGGCACCCACCCTGCAGAGCAAATGGAAGGCCCCGTGCCAACCCTTCACACAGGCAGGACTCAGCCAGGCCAGGTGCCATCTCCTCATCTAAATCCCAGACGCTCTTCCCCAAAAGCTAAGCTGAGTGTATCCAGCCAAATCCTTCATTTACTCATCTCGCTTCTCATCTGAACGGAACTCCGCCTGAAAACTCTGCACGGATGACCATGGTCTCTCATCCTACCTGTGGATGCAAGAGCAAGGCCTGGTGGTTCAAGAATCCCCATCCCATTCACAAAACCCACTCATGCAATTTGGAAGTATGAGATCCCAATGTAAAAAAATGTTGAGGGATTCCTCGAAGGACCTGAGGCCAGGCTGGGGCCAGGAACCAAAGGGGACTCCAGGGGGCAGAGAGGCTGACCTCTCCCCTACCCACCCCCCTCCAGCCCTGCACCCGCATCCAGCTTTGAAGACTGAGGCGGCTGAGGAGGGCAATCTTGCACATTTCAGACAAACAGCATCTGTGATTTTCCCTTGGCAGAGGCGCGGCGTTGGGCATCAGTGCTCTGGGCAGCCTTGGGAGAGGGAGACTCCCAGGCCTGCATCCTAAGGACTGGCCTGGGGAAGGTGGGGCACAGGCTGGTTCACTGGAGCCCAGAGGCGCATGCAAGGTGCTTTTGAAAATACCGTTGGCCACTCGGAGCCGCAGGGTGGGGAAGACACTCCAGCAGTGAGAACGGCCGAAAACAAAGTGAATCCCCTGCTGGGCATGCAGGGCTTGGAACGGGGATGGTTCCTCCTCTGAGGGTAGGAAAGGAGAAGGCTACCCCTCCACCTGAGCCCTGGGCAGCAGGGGCCATGGGCGCAGGAGACCCACTGTGCGGCTGGTCCATCTGAAAGCTCGGGGCAGGGTGGGCCCACGCTCCACCTTTGCCATGGTAGAGCCACCTGCATGGGAGACCCTGGGAGGCCCCTGCAGAGGCTTCGGCTGCCCCTGGCCACTACCCACCAGGTGTCAGGCCCTGCACCTTCTCCCTGCACCAAATGGGTGTCATGAGAAGGGAGGCTCAGTGAGCAATAAAAGACCCTCAGGGTCCCCTAGGGCATCACATCAAGTCTGGGAAAGCCAGTGGCCAGAGGAAGAGAGAACGTGAGGGGCAGGGACTGTATCTATGCATCTGTGAAACGGGAACGTGCTTTGCACGGCTGTGGGACAGAGCCCCTGAACCAAGACACAAATGTGCTTGGCAAACCTTCGGGCCCTTCAAGAGTTTGCTGCTCCTCACTGCATGAAGAGGTCAAGGACGCCCATCCACTGCGGCAGTTCCAGCCTCATGGACAGCACTGGGGCAGAGAGAAGGATGAGGGAGAAGAAACGGGACATTCACTTCTCTAGACAACAAATGGTTCTCAGATGCTGCGATGGGGCGCTGGGAACTCAGCAAGAGGCTCTGTGATGTGAGGCCTCATTTCAATACAAGGGCCCAAGACCCAGGGCCCAGCCCGGAGCAGGATCCCCCAAAGGATGGCTGGGGGTTCCTCTTGTTGGCATCTGGGACAGGAAAGGGGGAGCAGTGAAAAACCGCAACTCCCAAAGCTACTATTACTCAAAAGTAAACACAAAAACACTTTCTCTGGGAGAGTTATGATTTAAAATACTCACCCATGCATGTGCGCGCGCGCACACACACACACACACACACACACACACACACACACACAAGTCGGGTGTTGCTAGGAAGTGAGTCAGGGGAGCCCGTTCGTGCGGGGTGTGACGTCCCGTGAAGTTTGTTGTAACGAGCGACAGCCCAGACATCAATGCTGGGCGAGCACAGCCGCCGAGAGTGTGGGAAAGCTGTGCCCACAGATGGCCAAGCATGTGGAGGAGAGCACAATATTTTATTTAAATATCCAAATACAAACACATTCCCGCGTGGCACCAACAGCCGCCTGAACACGCCCGACGCCAGCTTGTGCTTTTTCCGTTTTGTCTAGAAATTTGGGTTGCACTAAATTCTCGGCTGAATGAAGATGATAAAGGGCTGGCAGAGGGGGTGGCTCCAGCTCTCTGAGAAGCTGGCTGCTTCCCGGGTGGCAGGGGGAGATGGCCCCTGGGGAGACGGGGAGGGTACACTGCCTCATGCCCAAACCACCAGCTTCTAGTTGAGAAATCAGAATTTTCTCTGCAGAATAAGGAAAAAACATTGCCACCATGATTCAGGTGGAGCTGGCAAGACTCAGGAAATTCAATGGGGTCCTGCAGGGGCTCCGGCGGGGAAGGAGAGGGCCTGGGACATGGCCCTCCAGCCATCATGGAACAGGATGGGCAGGGCCGGCCCTCACTGCTCTCTAACAGGGAAAAGCCACATCTCCACTTTGGAAAACACAGGCATGTGAGAGCCTGGGGGAGAGACGGGCGGGTGCACTCAAAGCTTCCCTGGCAGGGGTGAGACCACCAGGCCCAGGCACACGACATGCCTACCAGCTCTGTGACCCTGGACAAGCCACAGTTCCTCGTGAGCCTGAGGCTCCGCATCTTCAAAATGGGAATGACAGTCTCTCTCTGTCCACCACCTCATGCTCAGCAAGAATTAAATAAGACAATGCCTAGGAAATGCTTGACAAGCCCCTGATCTGCCCTGTGCATGTGGACTGGATTCAGGACGGGTGCAGAAAACGACACCAAGAATGATTATCCGTGCGGGGCATCTCGTGTTGCTTCCAAAATTAGGCACAGCCTAGAGAAGCGTTTGAGAGCAGTGGAGTTGAAGGCACTCCAGGAGGCTCAGAGGGGCATGAAGGCCAGGCTTGCTGCAGTGGCCCGGGTCTCCACAGCTCAGGAGCCAGCAGGGCCAGCGAGAGGCTGGATGCAGGGGCTGTGACCCCAAATCTCCAGCAAAGCTCAGGGCCTGGCCACCAGGGCCCCCAGTAATGGACCCTTGGCTGAGGCCATTCCCTGACCTCTCAGGGCTCTGGCTCACTCTCGGCCTCATGGGCCACACCAGGGACAGAGGCCAGCACAACCCAAGGGAGGCACAGTGAGCAGGACGAATGTGCTCCCTGGGAAATGTGGAGGAGTTCCTGCCACAGCAGAGGAGGGCATTCCTGCTGGGGTGGGAATGAGGACTGGTGACCCCCAAAGCCACATCCAGGCCTGAGTTTCTGAAACATCAGCAGGAAAAGAAATCTAGAATTCCCAGAAGAAAAAGAGATCCATTAATAATAAGTACAATAAATTTGTAAAGACTAAACCCATAAACAAAACCGGTTACTTGTCATGTATTAAAAGTGGGACACAGGCCAGGTGCAGCAGTTCACACCTGTAATTCCAGCACTTGGGAGGGCGAGGCAGGTGGATCACCTGAGGTCAGGGGATCAAGACCAGCTCGGCCAACATGGTGAAACCCCATCTCTACTAAAAATACAAAAATTAGCTGGGCGTGGTGGCACACGCCTGTAGTCCCAGCTACTTGGAAGGCTGAGGCAGGAGAATAACTTGAACCTGGGACATGGCGGTTGCAGTGAGCCAAGATCATACCATTGCACTCCAGCCTGAGCGACAGGGCAAGACCCCATCTCAAGGAAAAAAAAAAAAGTGGGGCACATATCATATGCATATTTCACCTCGGCATTTAATTATTACAATGATAGGTTTTTACTTCAGAAAAACCCTACTAGGAAAATAAAAAACAACTAAGTTTAAAATAAAGACAAGAAAGCCAGACACAATAATGTGCACCTAAAGTCCCAGCTACTCATGAGGCTTGAAGCCAGGAGTTTGAGGCTGCAGTGAGCTATGACTGTGCCTCTGAATAGCTACTGCACTCCAGCTTGGGCATCACAGCAAGACCCTGCCTCAAAAAAAAAAAAAAACTAAAACCAAGCTGAGATTATTTGAATTACAAATGGGATTTTACCAAAAGATTTATTTCAATAAAGCAAAAGTATCAGGCTTGCTCCCTGGTGGTATGTAAATATAATTTGACTTCTGTGAGATACCCCTTTAGTGGCCTAGGTTTACTCTCTAGCCTCAAGCTCCTCATCTTTAAAATTAGGTAAGGAAGCTACTAACAGCAGCGGATAAGGTGTAATTAGTAAAATGATAATCCTATGCTAATAACAATCATGAACTGTCCTACCGGAGGACCCAGAATGGGGCAGGTTGCCAGGCCAACCACTTGGTATTTACTTCCTTCAACCCCCATCAACTCTGCTTTGTAGATGAGGAACCTGAGACCTGGAAGCTGGAAAAGCCTGCCCCCTGGTCACACAGTTAGGAAGGGGCCCAGGTGGCCTTCCAGCCCCTCACTGCACCCACAAAATTGGGGGATGTGGGGTTCACTCTCCCACCCGGCATTCCTGAGGCCAAGAGCTCCCAGTCTGGCATTTTTGAGAAGAGCTCAGGCATAGGTTCTTTGCATACCCATGTCACAGCTTAGGTCCTCAATGACCTAAGCAGACAGAGGTGTCCAGATGGGTCCGGGGCCAAGACCCCACTTCCACCTCATTCTCCATGCCCCACACATTTCACTGAAGAAGAAACTGAGGGGAGAAGTCAAGAAGTCAAGTTTTCACAAGGCCTCATGTTTAATGTAACTTAGGAGAAAACCTAAGAAAAAAATTAGATCTGCAGGAAGATCAGAAATCAAAGTGGACCACCAGACTAAAGAGGATCGGGGAGTGTTGAGAAAGTAATGGAGCTTGGAGCTGCCATTTCTGCTTCCCTCAGCATCGCCAGACCTGCCCTCCTCTGCACCACCAACCTGCGGTTTAGGCCAGACAGAACCCTGTGTGTTCACATGGTTATTTAATGATGATCAGGGCCCTGCCCTTCCCCCCTCCCCAGCTCCCTGCGCCAGGGGCCTACAGGTCAGAGCCATCAGGAGTGAAGCCCAGATGTGCCTACACATCTGTGTGCACATGCAGGTGTGATTTCATGTCTGTCCTTGCTGGAATCTGGGACCTGAGGCTGCAGCGGCAGGGGTAGAATCAGGGGAGACTCTTGGTTTACTCACAGTGAGACCTGCTCATCTGCTCAGCCCTCAAACCCCAGGCCAGCGTTATTTTGTAATCCCTGAAACGTGGCACGTAGCAGAGTCCTTGCCCCCTGCAGCAGTCAATAAACACTTGAGCCGTGCGCTGGAGAGGACGTCCCCAGCCGGACTTACCAAGGGCAAGGGTACATCAGGCACCCGCCCATGGAAGCCCAGCCTGGGCACGGTGGGAAGGGGACCCAGCCATGACTGAGACCCTCTCTGTCCCCGAGGTGCTTGGGGACAGTGGGGAGGGCAAGCACGCAGGTGACCATACACAATGCAGGCCAAGCAGTGAGTTCTGGGAGAAGAGCTGCCTGAAATCCAAGATGGCGATTAAACCGCCTGGGCAGCAGGGTCTCTGTGACTGGGAACGTATCATGGAAAAGCAACATTGGAGCTGAGCCTGGAAGTTGGGGTTCCAGATTCTGACAAGCAGATACGGAGGGAAGGCTTTCCAGGTGGAGGGAACAGTGGAGGCGGAGGCTGGGAGGGGTCTGGCACAGCAGGCAGTGGGGTGTGGTGACAGCCACAGGGGATAAGCCTGGGGAAAGTGACGAGGCCAGAGATAGTGAGCTTCTCTCTGCATCCATGAGACCCACTCACTGAGCCTGGGCCACATTCTAGTAGCACAGGCCACCTGTGCTGAAAAGGGCCAACAACTTTCACCGTGCTCTGACCAAGGGCACCCCAGGGGCCAGCTTAGGAGCAGACTTAGAAAGCACAGCCCTGCCCCAGGGGTTGCCCTTGGTAAGCCTGACTGGGGAAGTCCTCTCCAGCCTCCTCCAGCGCACAGCTCAAGTGTTTATTGACTGCTGCAGGGGGCAAGGACTCTGCTAAGTGCCAGGTTTCAGGGATTTAAAAATAACGCTGGACTGGGGTTTGAGGGCTAAGCAGATGAGCAGGTCTCACTATGAGTAAACCAAGAGTCTCCCTCCTCGGGCCGGGCGCGGTGGCTCACGCTTGTAATCCCAGCACTTTGGGAGGCCGAGGACGGCGGATCACGAGGTCAGGAGATTGAGACCACGGTGAAACCCCGTCTCTACTAAAAATACAAAAAAATTAGCCGGGTGTGGTGGCGGGTGCCTGTAGTCCCAGCTACTCGGAGAGGCTGAGGCAGGAGAATGGTGTGAACTCAGGAGGCGGAGCTTGCAGTGAGCCGAGACTGCACCACTGCACTCCAGCCTGGGCGACAGAACGAGACTCCATCTCAAAAAAAAAAAAAAAAAAAAAAGAGTCTCCCTCCTGGTGGCCCCCAAGTCTCTGCTCCCTGAGGGCAGGGGGAACTCTGGGTTCGCCACCATGAGCCGGGAGTCTGCCCAGTGCGGGGCACCTGTGGATGCCCCAGAGATGCCGCTTAATGAATCAGGCAGAAGAGCACAAGAGAGCTGCCCGCCCACAAACCCGCCCTGCTGTGCGGTCTACGGCGAGCATCTGCAGGAAGGCCACAAACCCGCCCCATTGTGCAGTCTAGGGCGAGCATCTGCAGGAGGGCCACAAACCCGCCCCGCTGTGCGGTCTAGGGCGAGCATCTGCAGGAGGGCCACAAACCCGCCCCGCTGTGCGGTCTAGGGCGAGCATCTGCAGGAGGGCCACAAACCCGCCCCGCTGTGCGGTCTAGGGCGAGCATCTGCAGGAAAGGGCTGTCTCCTGCACCAGGGACGGGGGCGGCACAGCACACCTGGAGCGACTCTGGGTTAATGGGTGGAGCATTAAGAGCTCCTCCTGACCCAGCTGGGGCGCTGGCATGGACACCACTGATGGGATAGAATTTCAACCAGCCTTTCTGGAACCTGACTCATTTTATAAAAGAAAAAGGAATGAATAGAAAGGAAGACATGACTCCAGTGGTAAAACCCCGAAGAATCTTGGAAAGCCACGCTTTTGAAAGCACCCGGCCTGGGACATCTCACATGAGAGTTTTGGCCCCGCACTCTGTGTGCGGCAGCAGGTGCGCTGCCAGATGAGAAGGGCCCAGTAACTGTGAAGGACCATGATGGCTGGTATTGCCCAGTGGAGTGATCACTATTGTCTGGGGCAGAAGGGGGCACCGGGCTGGGTGCAGAGGTCTCTGGGCATAGAGTCAGCAGCTGGCAGTCCTAGCTCTCCTGCCTGAGGTTTGGTTTCCTCATCCTCAAAATGGGGACCCCAGTGCCCACCAGAAGGCTGTTGTGAGCCTGAGATGGCCTCAGTGGTCTGGGGACAGGGAGGGGCAGCCTGGAAGAAGCTGCCTTGTGATCTCTGGGCAGGGGCAAAGAAGCCCCAGCATAGACAGCGTTAGTCTCGTCGGCTAAAAGTACACAAAGCAAACACGAGAAAACAGCGAGTTTGAGTGGGAACCAACTAGGAATCACGTTCTGGAAAAAGAAATCGCTTTCGATGGTCAGGAAGAATGTGCTGGATCGCAGTGGGCAAGGAGGCCCTGGAGCGGCTTTCTCCAGCTGGGCATGACTGACAGCAGTCACTGCAGTGGGGCCATCCTGGGCACTGCAGGATGTTAGCAGCATCCCAGTCTCAACACACTTTGCCTGGAATAAACCCTCCCCGCATTGGTCACAACCAAAAAGGCCTCTGGATGTTGTCAGATGTCACCTGGGGGAAAAGTCACCCCAGGCCAAGAACCCCTGCAGACAATCACCAAGCTGCCGGCGTCCCCTGGGCACAGGATACCCCTGACCATAGGGCCTCACCAATCCCTGTGGAGGTTTGGTCCCAGGCCCAAGGACCACAAGAAAGGGCAGCGGCCTCCACCAGGCCACCGGCTTCTGTTTCAAAGGTCTCTGTATCCATGCCACCCTTGCAGCCAGCCCATGGCAGTCTGAGTGACATGCCCCACCTCAACAGAGGAAGACGTCCGTGTGGAGAACTGCTGCCCATCCTGAGCACCTGGTCTGACGCGAGGACCCCTGGGGGTTGTCCCAGCACAGAAGGTGACAGCCACAGACTGAGGCCCATTAAAGAACTGGGATGTGGCTGGCATCTGGGGATATGGGCATCAGCACCCTCAAATGCTGAGGCCTCAAACACGAAGGCAGCCCTGTCCTCTCGCGCCCCACACCTGCCGTCCCGTCCCAGCTCACTAGCCAGCCACATCAGCCCAAGCCTGGCCCGTCCCCTCTCTCTTGCTCATCCCTGTGTGGCACATGCCACTGACTCGCTGTCCCCTGCAGATGGACTTGAGGACAGAACTGGTCAGCTTGTTGTGGGGGTGGCCCCACGTCCCAGAGCAGCGTAGGCTCATGAGGGCTGAGCCAAAGCTCCCTGAATCCATTGGGAGGCTCTGCACATGTCTGTCGGGAGGCCTTGAGGGGTGACCAGGCTCATGCCAGCCCTGCCTCGAATTCCCCTGCTGTAGACATAAGTTCTGGATGCTCCGTTCTTTGCCCATCGAGAGCAAGGTCCTCCCTCTCCCTCCAGCCGCGGCCCCCGAGTCCTCCTCAATTACCCGAAGTGGGCTGATTCCCACTCACAACGAGGCCCTGCCCAGAGCGGGATGCGTCCCCCAAGCCAAGGAACAGAGGATGGAGATAGTGTCCCAAGACAGCATACCAGGTCAGCAGCGGGGCCAGGGGCCAAGCCAGGCCACCCCAGTGCCCACCGTATGGGAAGCCACACCCCACCCGTGCCCCCTGGCCCTCAGCACCTACTGTTTGTGCATAAATACAAACTCTGTAGGGTGGGGGTGCCTTGGTCCTCCCTATACCCCCTGGCACCTGGAGGGCAGGTCTGGGTTTAGGGGAGCTTTGTAAACATTTCATGGGGTGAAACTGAACTTCATGGGGACAGAAAGGCGTGTACCACACTCTGCTCTCTTCCTGGCTCTTGCCGTCCTTGCACGGCAGGCTGTGGTCTGGGTACCTACAGCGATGCCCTGCATGATGCCAGCCACGATGACCCTTCCCTAGGCAAACGAACCCTGGCATCATGCAATGTGCACCCCGACTGCAGCCCTCCTGACCCTGATGTGGGGCTGGGGGCTGACGGGACCACCCAGAGCTGCCCACATCTTACACCACCCAGCACACAGCCAGGGGGCTGAAGAAAGGAAGGTGTCTGGGGCTCCTCTCTGCAGACCAGAGGCATGGAAGGAGGGTTCCAGATGGGCTCAGGGTGAGGCCACCCCAACCATGTGACCAGTCGGAGCTGGTCAGCACCCAGACTTTCCCCAACTCCTCTTTCAGGCCCTAGAGTCAGCTGTGTGCCTGCCCCTCTCCAGGTCTCAGCTTCTCTCTCTATAGAATGGGCTGGGTGAGGGGGAACCTGAATATCTCCACTCTTGGGCCAAATTGTCAGAATAGTGTAAGAACATCCTGTTGATAATGGCAGCAACGATCATGTGTTATTGTTGTTATTATTTTGAACCACAGCAGCAGGCCACAGTCCACAAGCCACATGCCTTCCACAGTGACCTCATGAAGCACTCGGTGACAGAAGCTGCTCAACAGCAGACTCATTTTCCAGTAGGAAAGGTGTGATGCCCTCCTCAGGTCTAATTACTGTACGTGGACGCAGGGATGATGCAGACACTCAGTAAAACATACTCCAGCCTCAGCACAATCTTCAAAAGAAGAACAAAGCTGGAACTCACACTGCCTGATTTCAAACCTTACTACAAAGCTACAGTAACCAAAACAGTGTGGTGCTGGCATAAAGACAGACGTACAGACCAATGGGACAGAACGGAGAGCCCAGGAGTAAACCCTCACACATATGGTAAAGCGATTTCAACAAAGGTGCTAAGCCCATTGAACAGGGAGAGGGTGGTCTTTTCAATAAATGGTGCTGGGAAAGCTGGACTCCAACATGCGAAAGAGTAAAATTGGACCCTTACACATATATAACAACGTATATAAAAATTAACTCAAAATGGATCAAAGACCTAAAAGTGAGACCCAAAACTATAAAACCCTTAAAAGAAAACAGAGGGCAAAGATGTCGCAACATTGGATTTGATTTCTTGGCTACAGCACCAAAGACACAGGTAGCAAAAGAAAAAAAAATAGGCAATTTGGACTTCATGGAAATTCAAAAGTTTTGTACATCAAAAGATTCTATCAAGCAAGTAAAATGGCAAGTCACAGAATGGAATAAAATACTTGCAAACCAAGTATCTATAAGGGATTTTATCCAGAATATAGAGAGAACTCCTAAAACTCAACACCAACAAAATGACTCCTGGAATAGGCATTTGCCCAGAGAAGACATACAAATGGCCAATAAGCACATGGAAAGATGCTCAGCCCCACTCAGCATTAGGGAAATGCAAATCCAAACCACACTGAGATACAGCTCCTCACCCATTAGGATGGCTGCTATCAAAAAACAGAAAATAGGCCGAGAATAGAGGCTCATGCCTGTAATCTCAGGCTCATGCCTGTAATCTCCAACATGGTGAAACCCCATCTCAGCTAAAAATACAAACATTAGCCGGGCATGATGGCACGCACCTGTAATCCCAGCTATTCCGGAGGCTGAGGCAGGAGAATCACTTGAACCCAGAGGTGGAGGTTGCAGTGAGCCAAGATCAAGCCATTTCACTCCAGCCTGGGCAACAGAGCGAGACTCCATCTCAAACAACAACAACAACAAACAAACAAACAAAAACAGAAAATAGGTGCTGGTGAGGATGGAGAAGCTGGAACCCTTGGGCACTGTGGGTGTGGATGAGAAACAGTGCAGGCCCTGTGGAAAATAGTATGGCAGCTCCTGAAATAATTAAAAATAGAACTACCCTATGATTCAGCAATCCCACATCTCCGTGTATACACGAGGGAATTGCAGGCCAGGTTTTAAAGAGGTATCTGTGTTTCTTTCTGTTTTTCTTGAGACATAGGTTCTGCTCTGTTGCCCGAGCTGGAGTGCAGTAGCATGATCACGGCTCACTGTAGCCTCAACTGGCTGGCCTCAAGCAATCCTCCTGCCTCAGCTTCTTGAGTAGCTGTGACCACAGGCATGTGCCACCATGCCTGGCTAATTTAAAAAAAAATTTTGTGAAGATGGAGGTCTCACTATGTTGCTCAGGCTGGTCTCAAACTCCTCGGCTCAAGTGATCCTTCTACCTCCCGAAGTGCCGAGATGACAGGCATGAGCTACGGCACCTGGCCTGAAGAGTCCTTGCACATCCACGTTCATAGCAGCATTATTCACAACCACTAAAATGTGGAAGCCACCCAAGTGTCCATCAATGGGTGAATGGATGAGCAAAGTGTGGTGTGTGTGTGTGCGTGTGTGTACAGTTGGCGCAAAAGTAATTGCCGTTTTTGCCTTTGAAAGTAATGGGCCAGGCACAGTGGTTCACACCTGTAATCCCAGCACTTTGGGAGGCTGAGGCAGGCAGATCACCTGAGAATGATGCACAGAGCCTGGCTGGTGTGAGGGTGGGGGTGCAAGGAAGATGGGGTGGGGGGCTTCAAGGCGTGGCTCGGATTTGGGCAAGTGGAGCTGGCACCACAGACCCTGGGCTGAAACTCTCAGGACAATCTGCAGTACACAGACCACTCAGGAGTTCGAGACCAGGCTGGCCAACATGGTGAGACCCTGTTTCTACTAAAAATACAAAAATTTAGCAAGGCATGGCGGTGCATGCCTGTAATCCCAGCTACTCAAGAGGCTGAGGCAGGAGAATCACTTGGACCCAGGAGGCAGAGTCTGCAGTGAGCCAAGATCGTACCACTGCACTCCAGCCTGGGTGGCAGAGCAAGACTCCAGCTCAAAAAAAAAAAAAAAAAAGAAAGTAATGGTGTGATGCTTACACAATATTCTGAATGTACTTAATGCACTGAACTGTACACTTGAAAATGGTTACAATGATAAATTTTATGTTATATATATTTACCACAGTAAGAAAATTGGAAAACAAAACAAAACAAAACCCAAAAAACGTTCCAATCACACTGAACTGATGTTTCCGGGAGGTAAACATCCAACGCAAAGCCCATGCCCCGTGTAGCTCCTTCCGCTGGTCTAGTGCCTGGGAATTCTCAAAAGCCCACCATGAAGAATCCAGGACAGTTAGGAAAGCAGCCCGTGCCTCACTGCCACTGGAGGCCAGTGAAGATCTGTGGAATCCCTCAACTGGAATTTGTGCGTTAATAGCCCTGATACCTTTAGAGCATTTTGACCAAGAAACACAAAGTGGGCAAAATGTCACACTGAAACGCTGGGAGACATCTGAGGACAGGGGGTGTGACTGGCAGAACTGTACTGTTTTGAACTGAGAAGGATTTCAGTTCCTTATGAAGACACCTTCACTGCTTCCCGAGATGCTGTGTTGTAGCCATTCATTCATTCATTCATTCATTCATAATGAATACCGAGAGCATCTGACAGGTGCCAGTCCCGTGCCAGGCAGGACGAGAATGGAGGAACGCACACCTTGGCACCAGCCCGCAAGAGCATGGACTCCAGTGGGGAAGGGAGTTCCCCGTCCTGAGACCCTGTGGAGGGACTGTGCAAGGCCTAGAGAGTGATACACACAGCCTGGCTGGTGTGAGGGTGGGGGGTGCAGGGAGGACGGGGGAGGCTCCAAGGCGTGGCTGGGATTTGGACAGGTGGAGCTGGCACCACACACACAGACCCTGGGCTGAAACTCTTAGGAAAATCCGCGGTGCATAGACCACTCAGCCCAAAGCAGTGAAACCTCGTGTCACCCCAAAGCTCCACAGTGAAGCACCTCAGGGCTTGAGGGTGGAGAGAGCCTGTGGCCAAGTGGCCAGGGAGGGGGCTGGGCAGACAGGAGCACCCACTGGCACCTTCAAGGGCGGCTGGGACAGGCTCACTCACTACCCAAAAAAGATGTGGAATAAACAAAAGAAAAACAAATATGGGAGAATGGAAAGGGAGTGCTCCAGGAAACGAGGACGCCCCTCGGCTGGAGGGGGTGCACCTCACTGGAGGACACACATAGCCAAGGCCCTGCGTGTCAGAGTGTGGAATCAGGCAGGAGCCACGGCCAGCACTGCCCACCCCGCGTGGAGACCGCAGGGTGTGCTCAGCGTTCCCTGAAAGGGGACTCTGGAGCCTGCTCCTGGGGGACAGGCTGAGTGGGGGGGAGGTGCCGATTCAGGGCTTCTTGGGGCTCTGAACGGGTGGGCAGCCTCCACCGTGGCCCCAGGAACCCGCTGCTCCCTTGGGCAGTGCCACTGGTGACGAGAGGAAGCCAGGCACATCTTTTTTGGCTTTTTTTTTTTTTTTTAGCAAATCTAAAAGCCTGAAGAGCCACTGCCAGTCCATTCGGATGCTTATGGCCTGAGAAGCGACACAACCGACCAGGCTCCCGGGCGATGGGGACAAATAAAAATGCCCGTTCCCATTCTGTTCTCAGCTGCACAAACCAGCACATGGCCAGGAGGAACCAGCACCAGCATGACGTGGGCTTGGTCCCTGTGGTGGTCCGGCTTCACATATTTTTAAGTGAAAAGTGGACGCAACATATTTCTAAATTCAATTAAATAAATAAAAAGTTCTTAATTTCCCATAAATACACCCAGAGAGCAACAAGATCTATATACCATCTTCATGCAATTTTAATCAATTCAACCACAACCTCCCTTTACAAAAGGCACAGAAAGCCTTGGGGCCCGGGACATGTGGTTCCGTCTACTAAGCCAACACATGGCCCCACCAGAGAGACTCCAACAGCACCTGCAGGTGGCTGCTCAGCCTGCAAACACACCCTGGCAACGACGGGGAGCTCACCCCTTCTCAGGCAGCCACGCCTCCTATGCTGACATCTCCCACCCTGAACCCATGCCTCTGGAATGTGAGCATCTTGCATTGCTTCGTCTTCTACCTTTCGGCCCTCCCTCTGCCCTTTGAGTCTACCTGCCCTGAGATGTCCCCTGAGGACAGCTGGGTCCCTTATCCGCTGGGTTAGGGCTCCTCCCTGCTCAGTTATTTGAGGAGAGACTGCTATGTAAGCAGCTGTCCCGGCCATCCCACATCTGTGCGAGATGCTCCCCTCCTCCGCCCTGCTCAGGACACAGGGATGGGGAGGCGGAGTCTCCACAGGCAAACTCGATTCCCCCCCACCATCGGCATGTTGTCAAGTGCTCGGTGGAGAGCTTGAGATTCCCAGCCCAGGACTGGTGCTGGCTTCTCCAGGCCCCCACTGTTTGCTACCAGAAATGGGGAGAAGAGTGGCAGAAATGAGATCTAACAGGCACCGTTACTATTCCGAGCAATGCCACTTGCCCTGCAAATTCATGACGTCCAGACGAGGAAAGAACAGTTCGGTCAGCCTCATGCACAAACGACTCAGGCAGAAACCTGACAGACGTGTGAACAGACGTGTGAAGCATTGTAAGCTTTAAAAGCACATTTACGATCATAAAAATAACTGATGTCCATTGTAAAAACTTTTGAAAATACCTAAAAGTATACGAAGAATATAAAAATTACTTATAAACTCACCAGCCAGAGCTAACTGCAATTCTTAGTCTGATTATTTCCTCACAATCCCATTTCTGCATATTTAAACAAAACTGGGATCATCCAGTGCACACATTTTTATATCATTTTTGCCTAATTTTACGTAGTAAGAATGTTTCCAGTGTATGCACTAATCTGCCTTCTCCAAGATTCTAGTATAGAGACCTTCCATAATTTATTTCACAGCTCCCTGTTGTGGGGCAGAAAGCCTCCTAATTTCTATTGTGAAAACAACACAATGCAGTCTTCGTTCGTAAATTATCTGCATTTCTAGATGCTTAGGAGATATTCCTAGACGGGGAATGTGGATTCCGTGTGCGCACTAAGGCCCCCACCATCTGCTACCAGAAATGTCCCACAGGACATTTTGACAATTGTTTCCTGGGAGGCCCATCTTCGCTTACTCCACTAGGTCAGAGAAGGCCAGGCCATTGCATGTTTTCTGTTCTGAGAGTCAGTTTGCCGCTGACCACTGAGAT
The DNA here is from genome assembly GCF_006542625.1 of Nomascus leucogenys. NCBI lineage: Eukaryota > Metazoa > Chordata > Mammalia > Primates > Hylobatidae > Nomascus > Nomascus leucogenys. The sequence goes on along the minus strand of NC_044383.1, from coordinate 3,637,057 downwards.
GAGCACTGCAACAGTCACTGTCTCCACGGGCAAATCCTGTGATGTGCTATCAGAACGCTGCTGACACAGCCATGCCGGTCTGTTCTGTGAACTTTTCCATGTCTTTCATTCGATAATCCATTAGCAGTTAGATTTTGTCACATTTGTGGCAATATTAGCAAAAGGGCCAGAGTGGTCTGGAGTGTGGGGAGTCCTTGCAGGTGCTCCCCATGAAGTTGCAAACAAGGAGGCCCTCGGGCTGTGCTCAGACATTTCGGAATGATGGAGTTTCATTCCTTGATAGGACTCGATTTAGCATAAACTCAGCCACAGTAGAGTGGGAAGTAATCTGGACATATCTGATGCGATGTCAACATTTCTAGGAGGATGGTCTTCTTTGTTTTTTATTTTTTATCTTTATTTTTATTTTATTTTATTTATTTATTTATGTAGAGACAGGGTCTGGCTCTGTCACCCAGGCTGGAGTACAGTGGCGAGATCTCAGTTCACTGTAACCTCAACCTCCCGGGCTCAAGCCATCCTCCAACCTCAGCCTCCCAAGTAGCTGGAACTACAGGCACCTGCCACCCACACTCAGGTAATTTCTGTAATTTTTACAGAGATAGGGTTTCACCATGCTGCCCAGGTTGGTTTCAAACTCCTGAGCTCAAGCAATCTACCCACCTCAGCTTCCCAAAGTGCTAGAATTACAGACGTGAGCCACTGTGCCCGGCGAGGAGGATGGCCTCCTTAATAACGCCTTGGAAAACCTTGATGATACACTGCTAAGACATTAAGATGCAAACAGAATTTGGAGCAAGGACATTCAAATCAGTAATGGGTCTGGAAGGGCAGACCCTAGACCCAGTCCAAGAAGGCCCCCATGTCAGATGTGGAGCACCATGCTTTGTCCACGAGAGAGGGCCACAGAGCACCATGGTGCCATCAAGGTGGCATCCTCAAAATGCACACACAAGTGATTGTTCTGCACCCAACTCTGAGAGTTACTAAGTTGCCACAGAAATTAGAGACCACAGAACTATGGTGTGATGTTTGTTTTAGGTGTCAACATGACTGGATTAAGGAATACTTAGAGAACTGGTCAAACATCATTTCTGGGTGTGTCTGTGAGGGTGTTTCCAGAGGAGCTTGGGGTGTGAGTCTGAGCACACTGGGTAGGGAAGGTCCACCCTCAACGTGGGTGGGCGCCATCATTGGTTGGGGGCCTGGAGAGAACAAAAACAGAGGAAAGGTGAGTGTCTCCATCTGTCTGCCGGAGCTGGGACTCTTCCTCCTCTGTCCCTGGACGTCAGAACTTCAGGCTCCAGGCCTTTCAACTCCGGGGTTCACACCAACAGTCCCGTAGGTGCTCAGGCCTTCGGCCTCAGATTCAGAATTACACCATCAACTTCTACAGTTCTGAGGCCTTCAGACGTGGCCTGAGCCACAATACCAGCATCCCAGGGTCTCCAGCTTGCAGGCAATCTGTCATGGGACTTCTCAGCCTCATAATCATGTGAGCCAATTCCCTTAACAAATCCCCCTCTTAACAAATCTCCCTCTCATATATCTATATCTACATCTGTCTATATCTATCTCTATATTAACAAATCCCCCTCTCATATATCTATATCTGTATCTGTCTATATCTATCTCTATATCTCCTATTGGTTCTGTCTTTCTGGAAAACTCTGAGTAATACCTATGGGTTTGTGTTTTCTTTGCCCTGGACAGGATGGCATTTAAAGAGAAGCAGAAAAGCAATTGAGAATCCAATGTCATGGGGATACTTTTTGGTGTAAGCGCATTGTAGACACAGCCCTTTAAGGGGTCTAACATTTTTCTGGGATCCAAGTGCATCTTGGTGCCATCCCCTCAAGATCAAGAAGAGAGCCTGAGTGTGGCAACAAGACTCTGCCATGCACGCTGAGGATCCTGATGGCCAAAGTGGACTCCAGAATTACACACAATATGCCCCAGAAGTGATGAATTCACTCAGGTCAGCTCTGAGAACTGGGCCCTTAAATGACATATAGCAAGTAGCCCCAACAGTTGACTTCCCTGTCTGGGGCTGAGACTGTGAGCGCCCTGAGGGCAAGGCCGTGGTCTGATTCTAACTTGCTCTTGATGTCTGCCCGGATGCCTGACACAGGCCAACAATCAGAAGTATGCTCTGAATTTTATAAAATGAAGTCTTCTCATTCTTTCTCTATCGGTCTTGGCAACAGCACCAATTTGAGTCCACTGGTTATTTCAACGTAAACTGTTGCTATCACGAAGCAAGGCCTGCTGACCTCAAGCTCCCTGAGCGACCCTGTGTCCTATTCTTCCCAACCCAGTAGACCAGGCAGGAGGGACCCTACAGGGCCTAGCTGGGTATCTGGAGTGCCCTGGGGTCCTGGTACCCAAATGTCTCCATACACACTCCTGCCCCAAGATGCGCAGATGTTTTCAGAGGTGACCAAGCCAAGACATGGCCGTTCTCTGTGACCACAGGCTATGTCCAGCCACCCAGGACAGCTAGGCCAGCCAGAGGAAGGAGAGAGGGCTTGGTCCCCTCTCTCCTTATCTCTCCCAGAGGGGCAGAGGTGAGGGCAATGAAGAACGAAGCTGGCCACTCTGGCAGGCAGTTACACACATGGCCAGGGTAGAAGCACCCCCTCCACACCTGGAAGTCATTTGACTTTCGAAGCAACCTCTTGGGAAGAAGGTATTATTGTTGCTTTTATAACTGTAACGGATAAAATGCTAAGACAGAGGCCTTCGTGGATAACCCACTTCTCACACTGGGGCATTCATTCCTCAAGCTCCCTAGCCTGGGAGGCAATCCCCAGCAGCCAGCCCTCACCCCTGCAACAAGGCGATAAGGGTCACTTGCTTGGCATGTGGCAAAGGGTGCCCCTGTACATGGCAGAGCAGCCGCCGATCTGAGAGTGCCACTCTGTGACCGATGGCTCCCTCTCAGAAAGGTGAAAGGAGTGTTCTCAAAGCTTATATTTATTTGTCACCTTCACAGTTGATTCCCATTGCCTAAAAGATCAATACGTCACCATTTCCGAGGACAGGGTGGACAGTGATCAGGACGGTGAGCAGGGCAGGGGGCACATGGTGCAGCTCCATGTGCCTGTGGCGCCATTCTCGGAAAAATACTTCTTGCCGCGCAATTTTTTTTCCTGCACATTTTGCATTTCAAACCACAGAAACAAACTAAAATGAGGGAAACTGTCATTTGTTCAACACCACGAAGTTACAGAAGGTGCACAACTCACTGACAGAGCTGGGATGTGGCCAGGCAGAAGGCCGAGCTTCGGAACAATTAAAACCAGCCATCATCCTCAAACAACCCAGCCTTCACCTATAACCAAGACAAACAAACTTCATCCATTTCTTTCTTTCTTTTTTTTTTTTTTTTTTTTTTTTTTTTTCAATTTCAGAATGCTCAGTGTAGCAGCGGGGCTGGGATGCATTTCACTCTTGACTGGGTACAGTGAGATTGCTAATCAGGATTACTTGATTCAGTCAACACTGATTTCAATAAAAAGACCCAAAAATTATCATAAATATAGAGAAAGTACGGGCGGCAGTGACAGGTGATTAAAATCTCATTCGCTTGGAATCAGCCTGATTCATGGATGTGGAGGAGGGTCAGTCCTGATTCCGCCACGGTGATCATATCTGCCTCTGTGCAGCCACTTCGGAGCACACACGCACACGCATGCACCCACACATACACATATAGGCACCAAGTAGATCCACAAACAGCAAACCGCAGGGGATGCGGCCTCTTGAAAAACAGGCTTTGAATAATAACTGCTGTGAATTATGCCTGGCAAGGGGTATGGGGAGCTAATTTGGCACCAGACGAGCTGGGATGCCCCGAGAATGGGGAGGACCAGTGCCGAACAGAAACATTTGTTGAAAACTCAGACTGGCAGTGTGTGTTTAGAAAGATTTCAAGGGCTGAAACCAGCCTGCACAGCACTATAGATGGCATTTGATTAGAGCTAAAGTGATTCCCTCAAACACAAAAGAAGGAAAAAGGATCTTGAAGCCCTCGGAAGCCGCTGAGGCTCAAGTGGCCCCTTGAGCTGGAAGGGAATCCCGCTCCCAGCCCAGTAGCCTCTGCAGGCAGGTGCCCATGCGAGGCGCGCAAGCGTGGCTGAATGTTTCCTAAGGCCCCTACCAACCTTCACTCAATGTCCTCTATTCCTTTCATCAGCCAGACCACAGTGGGGCTCCTCTGTAATCTACGGCAGGGTCAGAGCCCACCCAGAGTTAGTAAGGCCCTGCAAGGCAGGCCAGGCACCCCCAACCTATCTCCTCCCAGTACTGCCCCCAGTGCCAAACACTGGGCCTCAGCCTGGCCGCGCTGGGCGCCAGCACCTGCCTCTCCCCTCCTCCCTGCTCAGCCCCACTCTCTCTCAACTCCCCCTCCAGAGAGAACCACCCGGGACACAGACCAAGGCCCTCTGCTCCTGCGCCCTGTCCAGGCTGGGCTTGCCAGATTTAGCAAATAAAAATACAGGGCACCCAGTTAAACGTGAATTTCAGAGAAGCAATGTCCCTGCTTCTCCAAAATTCACATTTAGCTGAGCATCTTGTATTTTGCCAGGCAACCTTAACCCTGAGTGAACATGGCACCTCAGGGCCAGTATTACTATCCCCCCTCTCCAGCCTCCTCTTACTCCTTGATCCATTGCCTGAAGACATGCCCCTCCCTCCACCCTTGAAGACCCCAGAGACCCTCCCCACTTCCAGGCAGCGACGTCACTCTCCCCGGATGCTCAGAGCAAGGCCCCCTGCCCCGTCCACATTCACTGTGGGTCCAGTGGGTACTGAGGAGATCCTGGGCTCCATCTTCCCTAGCAACTTGGGGTCAGGTGTCATCTGTCCCTTGCACATAGTAGGTGCCCAATAAATACCAGTGGCTCTAACTAAGGCACCTCGCCACACACAGGGACCTGCAGGTGCTCCTTCCCCGGTGGCTCCCCCAGATCCCCCTCCAGCTTCCTCATCTCAGGGCCCATGTAAATGAGTCGCTCTGGGTAATTGTTTGACTATTAGCTCATTTGCATACTATTAAGTGGCACGCTTAGCTGTGGAGCTGGGAGTTTCTAAGTTCACTCCCCCTCATTTCCCTCCAATTTCCAGCCCATTCCCTCATAAGCTCCTTCTGCTCCAGTTGGGAAGAGGAGACTGAACAAAGGCCAGCAACTCCACAGGCGCCAAATTAGCTGCCAGGTGACTGAGGCACGATTTCCACATTCGGACCTGAGCTGCTCCACCCACAGTCAGGCCTGCAGTCACAGACAAAGGTCAGTGCTCAAAGAAGCCCAAATTCATTCTCTGTGCAGAGCTGGGCCCACGGGAAACTTCTAGAACCTTCTAGAGCCTTCTGGCACACTCTAGAACCCAAAGCATTCTGGGTTGTCAGGATGAGGTCTGGATCAGGAGGATGGTGAGCTCACCTTGAACAAGGGCCTACTGTGTACCTGGTGGTGATCTAACTAGATCAACAAGTAGTGTTTAAGATAAGTACATCCCAAATATCTCATGGGATGTACTTATCCTAACACATTAGCAGTAGCTGGTGGGGCCCTAAGAACCAAACCCTCTAGTGGATCATGGTGTGGATGCATTTTCCTGTCTCCACTCCAGCCAAATGTACCCACATCGTGAGCTGCTTCTCACAGGGGAGATTCTTGAAGGTCCCACTCCCACCTGTCACAGCAGCCACTGTGGCCCATGGCTGTCCCAGCACCCAGAGTGGAGTTGGGAACCAGGCTTGGATCTGCTCGGGGACTGGCGGCCTGGAACCAGGGCGGCCCTGCCTTCCCAGCTCCCCGGTGGGGAAGGTGGGATCCTATCCTGCCTGGCTCCAGCAGAAGGACCCAGTGCCGTCATTCTGACCTTCCTTCTGTGCTGCAAACTCCCACCAATGGGACCTCCTTGAGGACAGAGCAGCTGCCAATTCCTGTGTGGCCCCAACCCTGAGAACTAGCCTCCCGACTCAGCACCAACTGTGGAGCACCAAGCACCCATATGTAAGGCATGGGGTTAGATACATGCACCCCACAAGGCTGGCGGGCAGCAGGCGGTGCCTCCTGATCAGGGCTGCTCATCCAGAGCCCAGAGCCTGGGCGTCCAGGGCACAGACAGCTCTCAGCCACCATTCCTCCTACATCAGCACTGGGGAGTCCAGAGGCCAACCCCACAGTCACTGCCACACAGGAACAAAGACTAAGCCCATCTGGAGCAGAGCCTGGCCCTGCCACACTGGGGCCTTGGGCAGAGCCAAGGGCATAGAATGTAGGCTGGGGACAAGGGAGGCCAGGACACCAAGAGGGGCCACGATCAGCCACGGGCAGGCGTGGACAAAGGAATGGCCGGGGAAGGCAGAGCCCAAGCAGCCCTGGAGCACCAGGGCCCCTCCTCCACCATCATCCATTGGGGGGGCTTCCTGAAGCTGTCCCCCCTCCCAACAATGCAGCTGGTGCCCAGGGCCACGAGTCAACGGCGGCAGGTGCAGATGGTTCTGGGGGACTGTGCAGAGCAGCCACATCAATTACAATTGCTGCAATTATTAAATTACAGAATTATATAGAATTCCATTTATGGAATGATACAAAACATTGCGACTGACTCTCGCACCCACCTGACAGTTTATAAAGTCCCCTCTCTTCACCTGCAAGGTCTCAGTCCTCTAAAAGTCAGGCCCAGCGAAGGTGAGGACTGGTGTGAGGTCCCCTGGCTTCTACCAGGTGGAACCAGGACATAACCCCTGCCCAGCCCACCGCCCCCTCCTGTCTCTGGCTCAGAGTCATCCTGAGGGGCAGGAAGGCCCTGTGCATCTCTCTCTGGGGATGATGCCAAAGGCTGAGAGGACAGAGCACAGGAGCCAGGCTGCCCAGGCCCCGGCTTGCTGAGGGATGGGAGAGGCCCACGGGAAGTAGGGCTGGCCTGTCAGGGGACCCTCAGCCTGTGTGATGACCCAAGGGCCATGCAGGGGACCCTTAGCTGTGTGGGGAACCAGGGGCTGTGGGGGACCCTCGGCCTGTATGGGGAACCAGGGGTTATGCAGGGGACCTTCAGCTGTGGGGGGAACCAGGAGACTGTGGGGGGACCCTTGGCCTGTGTGTGGGGATCCAGGAGCTGTGGGGGGACCCTCAGCTGTGTGGGGACCCAGGGCTGTGGGGGCCCCAAGGCAGGGAAGCACTGCTATAACCAAGTCCCCCACAGGGAACCTCAGACGCAAACAAATTAAGGCAGGAGGGCCATAGATTGGCCAAGAGAGTTCCTAATTCAACAGAAGCTTTCGCCTCCTTGATGAGCTGGGCTCCACGGATCGGACGTGTGAGAACCCTCAGTCGCTCCTCCCGCGACAGTGCATCTCCTACATGATGCATGCCGAGGGCCAGGCACCAGCCAGCTCCATTCGGGCCCCAAGGGCTGCAGTGAGGAGGAGCCCAGAGAATCCCCAAAAGCTGGACTGGCTGTCTGAAAGCGGGACAGCACCCATGCTGGGAACAAGATCCCTGAGTCTACAACTGGGATCAGATGGGTGGGACAACCACAGGCCGCAGGGGGCCCGGTCGACAAGGGAAAGAGCCTGGGGTTCCGGGGTGCACAGAGACCCCCAGTTTGAGCAGAGAGCAGGATGATTTAGACAGCACTGCCCAGCTAAAGGACAGAGGCTCAGGATACCCCAAATCTAGACAAGCCTTCCTGGGGGACCCTGAGTGGGAATACGATCCTTGAGAACAGAGAGGCCCAGGGGACCTCAGGTGGGAAAGGCTAGCGGTGACAGCAAGAAAAGGGAGCAGGATTTGTCACATGCTCCTGCCCTCAAGAAACACCAGCGCTGCCCCAAGCCCATGCAACCTGTGGGGGTCTGCAAGCCCACCTGTCCATCCGCACATTCCCATTCAGGCAGCTACGCCTGATCACAGGGGCTTACAAGCTCAGCCTGCCCACAACTGAGGCCCTGGGAAGGGGAACAACTGTCCAATCCCCGCCCCGTGCCCACGCAGCACCAGAGACACCGCTAGGGACTACAGGTCACAGCTGGGTTCCTACACTGATACTTCACCTCCTCACCATGGCCCACCCCCAGGCCAACCTGTCCCGGGCTGTCCCTGGCAGCCAAGGGGAGCAGCTCTAAAGAAGTTCAAGTCCTCCCCAAGCCACACTTTCCCCAAGACGTCACTGTGCTTGACAGCTGCTGAGGAATTTCTGGGGAAACATTCCATCCCAGCATCTTGTAATATTCCATCCCCCAAAAGGTGAAGCATGATGAAAACTCACACTTTTCCTAAATAATGGTATTTTCTTTTAAGTAGGCACACGGGTACACTTTCACAAAATGCATTAGTCAAAATACTTCGAAATGGTATAAGCTATTTTCTGGCATGTTCATTGACATCATATACACAATCATACTCCACCATCACGCAAACTGTAAAGAGACCACGGTGTCCTTCGGCAGCACCTGGCAGGAGACTCTCTTCTGCTCCGGCTTAGTTTTTGTCCAAGGCTAGCCCCCCGCATGAGGCTTCATCAGTGAGCCCCTCTGGTACACAGACTGCTCTGTTCTAGAACGGAAGTTAGTGGGTTTTTTTAAAGTTCATGGCGGGGCCGGGTGCAATGGCTCTCATCTATAGTCCCACAGCACTCTGGGAGGCCAAGGGAGGCAGATCACTTGAGCTCAGGAGTTTAAGACCAGCCTGGGCAACACGGCAAAACCCCATCTCTATTTAAAAAAAAAAAAAAAAAAAAAAAAAAAAAAAAAAAAAGACAGAAATTAGCCAGGCATGGTGGTGCACACCTGTAGTCTCTGCTACCAGGAGGCTGAGGTGGGAACATTGCTTGAGCCCAGGAGGTCAAGGCTGCAGGGAGCTGTGATTGTGCCACTGTACCCAGCCTGGGTGGCAGAGTGAGACCCTGTCTCGAAAATAAAATAAATAAAAGTAAAAAAATAGAAGTTCATGAGGGAAAAGAAGAAAGCAATTTAGCATTTTGGATGGGCGGCACAGGCAGGCACGAGCAGAGCGCTCCTCCTCCTTGGCTGTCGTCCACGAGAAAGGTGCGGCTGCAGCCGACGAGCACTGCCTTGCGTCCTGGGGACCTGGCCTGTGCTCCAAGCAAGTCAAGGCCATTGAGTCAATAGGGGCAAGAGGGAGGCAAGATGTTACATGGGGGTCTTCATGGCCCATAAAATCAACCTGGGGAAAGAGAACAGAACTTCAGGGCAGAACCAGGAGGAACCCACTGCGGGCCTTCTGGATCCAGTCAGACTGCCAAGGCCAAAGTGACCAGTTGGCATCTGATGACTCAATCATCCCAACTCCATCCTTTTAACAGCTCCCAGAACCTCTGACCTGTCCCAAACAAATAAATGAGGGCTCCTGATGTCTCTCTTCTTCAGAGGAAACACCAAACCACTCCACTGCACAAAATAATCTGAATCTCAAGTTCATTACATTTCAGAAGCAAACAATCCCACCCACCCAGAAGGTGCCCCTGTGTGTCCTGTGCGTCAGTGGCACACACAGCCTTCAAAACTTCTAAGACCTGCCTGGAGAGCAGAGCAGCAGCAGCCAAGCTGTGTTCGAGCACACTCCGGGGGCAGTGGTGCCAGTGCTGGCTGGCAGCCCTGGCCCTCCTTCCTGCCCTCCACCCTCCCCTCTCCCAGGTCAAAAGCATCCTGCCACTTCTCAAGGGACTGACGAATACTAAGGACAGGGTGAAATCTGAAAACAGCATGATCATTCCAGTCTACATAAGAAACTCCAGACTTCATCAAAAATCAAACCAACCAACAATCACATTAAAAGTTCCCACCGCCATCAGCTGAAACACGTGACCATTCCTCTGGGCAACGTTCTGACTATGCAGATCTCATTTAAAGACCTGGGGTTTTTGTTTTTGTTTTGGTTTTGGTTTTGGTTCTGTTTTCTTTGTTCTGCCAAGCGTGGTGAGGAAACAGTTCAAGGGAAATTCAAACGACAGCTGCCCACTCTGCCACAACGTCTGCGTCTCCTCCTAATGCCACCCTGGGACCATCATTCTGCTCCTCTGCTACACAGACTTCGTCAGACTGGACACTCTTCCCGCGCTTCTCAGCGATCAATGGAGTTAGAATTCCCACGTGGAACTGGAGATCCCAGAGTCAATGGCAAAACTTCTGTCACACATAAGCTAATACTGGACTTCGTCTAAGTTATTTATAGCCCAGGAAAATGGAACCAACCTTATGATTGCATTTATGAGCAAAATCTTTCTAGATACCACGTCCTGAGAGTTATGCTAAGCCCTATGAGGGCCTCTAGTGCTAGAGGGTCCCCCACATCCCTGTGGCCCACGTCCCCCTCTAGAGGTACCATTCCTGGCAGCTTCCCCTCTGATGGGGATGTATCAGCCTCTTTTCTGAGCACACAGCCCTGAGGGCCCACTGGTGTCCAACAGGCAAACAGGGCACAATGGCTTGAGCTCACTTGTGGGTCAGACTCAAGCCCCTGCCCAGGCACACGTCTGCATTGCCACGTCACATGCACAAACCAGCTGCTTCCCTGCACAGGCGCCCTGGGCTCCGTGCGTGCCCACAGCTGTAGGTCAGAAGCAGCCTTCCCCTCCTCCTCCTCACCTTGCAGGCCCTCCCCTCTGACCTTTCCTCACAAAAGCCCACACATTTCAAGAAAGCCATGAGAGAAGGGGCTCACCCAGCTTAGCCCTCAAAGCTCAAAGGCAGAGCCCCCTAGGCCTCTCAGTGTGAGCCCCCTAGGCCTCCTGGGCTGGGGTCTTCAGCACCTGTCCAGCCCCAGGCACAGAAGGGGAAAGAATAAAGGACCCGACAGCCTGGTTTCAAATCCCAGCTATACCCCTTCCTAGCTGAGTGACCTCAGACAAGCTTCTCAATGTCCCCAAATCTGAGGAAATGACAGTCATTATAATAAGAGGGCTGTTAGAGGCATACCTTGTAAAGTGCTTAGTAGCACTTAAAACCATGAGCTGCTGTTATCTCCAATGTGGGCGGGTGAGGAATGATGGCATCTGCCCCTGCCCTCCTCCTCATACCCGCTAGGAAGCAGGGGGCTGGCAGAGGAAGAGCAGAGGTGGCCTCGGGAGTTCTCCAGGCCCCCTCCCCACCCAGGGGTGGCCCAGGATGCCAGAGGAGCCGCGGGGGAATCTGGGCATGGGAATGCAGAGGGCACCGCCCACCCCGGAAACCTGTCACCAGGGCTGCCATAAACACCCCACACTCGATCCTCCCACGTTGGGCCACAGCAAACAGCACTGGAGCGTAAAACCAGGTGGGTCCCAGGTCCCTCAGCCTCAGACTGCCTGGCCGTGGAGCAGTCCCGTGCCTGCTATGGGACCCACCCCAGCAGTGAGCAAGACCTGCTCTTAGGGCTTCCCGGGTCCCAGGAACACGTGAGGGAGAGCCCGCCCACTCCCTGAATCTCTCTTGGAAACTCAGTGACAGCATGTGGGAAAATGTGTTTATTTTAAATTAGGAAAGTAAAACATCCTACCTCCATAGTAGATTGAGATAAATAACCACTAAATTCAGCCTGTTGGCAGGCATCAAGTTCAAGGGACGAAAGAAACCCATGATGGGCTTAGCGAGACTTAGCAAGGATATCAGCTTACAGGGCGGCAAGGGGTGTCAGACGAGCCGGGCTGGAGCTCTGCACCCTTGCTCAGAAACACAAGGCCTCAAAGCAGGTGGACACGTGACAGGGACAACACAAATGTCTGTCCTGCCCCGGTCACCACAAAAGGTGTGCCAGGCACTGAACGCCTGGAGAAGGTGGCCCAGCAGCCCTTCCTGAAGCCTTGCTTCTAGGAAACCCACCACCCGGGGACAGTGCCAAGACTAGGCCACAGAGGCAAGCTGCTGGGTGAGCACTGGGCTCTGGGAGAGAGGAGACTCGGCCACAGACTCTGGGCAGGCCAAAGGGGCAGGGGGGAGCCCTCCAGGCCCAAAGTGCTGGGCACTCTGGCGGCGGTGGAGGTGAGCAGGCAGAGGCGGTGGTGCGGAGACGGCCAGGGCAGTGAGCAGCGCTCCATCCCCAGTGCCTGGAGGCCAGAGAAAGGGGCAAGGCGGAGGCAGGAACCCCTCAAGGAGGCAGAGCTTGGGGACAGGACCAGGCTGGCCTTCCAGAAGGATTCCTGAGTAACGCAGTGCCAGGCCTGGGTGGAGCTACCAAAGAAGGGCTCTGCAGAGGCCAAAACTTCCAAGGGCAGAGAGCAGCCATTTGCGGGGTCATCCCAGGGCCGGGTGCTGGGTGAGAGCCCAATCCAGACCCACAAGGGATGACACAGGGAGCAAAGTGAGCTCACATGTCAGACACACAAGGACCTGGCAGTTCGGAAATGGGAATGGAGCCCCCCCCCACCCCATTTAAAAGCAGTGGCCCAAGCTGTGGACCCCTGTGTCCCCGCAGCCAGGAGAAACACCTCCTATCCTCAGGGAGCCCCGCCTCACCCACTCAGGGCACCAGGCCTCCCTCAGCATGGACGGCTCCCTACGGGTTCTCAGTACTAACTGATTTTCATTTACACGAGCTTTTAGGAAGATAAAAATTGTGCTTAAGTTTTGAAAGCTACAGATCATTACAGTTTTTGAGTGATTTTAGGACATTTCCCCAACAAGAAAACACCTTTCTGGGGTGGTCCAGGACCCTTCTTTAGCCCTGTGGACCTGCTTCTCAAGACAGTAATATAAGATGCGTTGACAAAAATAAACCCCCAAAATCACACACACACACAAAAGTGTACTGAATACTGACGCTGGGGGAAAGGCGTACAGTTAGGTAAATGCCAAACAAAACAAAAGCAAATCAGTGTCACCACTATGTTCACCTACCCAGAGCACCAGCCCCAGTGGTCCTGCAAGAGCGTCCCACACGCCGCGGGGACAGCTGTGCTGCCTTCATGAGCTCAGGGACAGTTAGGTCAAACCCAACCAGCAAAGCAGACAACTCGGGCCCCGGGGCACTGGGGGAAACTGGGGACTCACAGGGTGCATTCCAGAGATGGCCTCTCTGCTCTTTTACGCATGCCACGATCACATTTATTTCTTCTAAATAACGCCTGCCTGTCTGCCAGCATGGTGACTGCATTTGAATGTACCATCAGTAAGATTTTACTTTTAAATGAAATCAATAGAAAATTGTATTAAATACTTACAACTGACTTTTAAAAACCAGGACAGACTCTCCTCCCATACAAATCTAAATTGGGGTGGGAGGGACAGAAATTTTCTGTGCAGAACGCTCAGGTACAGGCGTTTGTTTTGAAGCCAGTTGCCAGATCACGCGTTGACATTAATTCAGCAGACCTAGGAGCAAGATACATTCTAATTTACAGCATGCACTTATGTACTGCTTTCTAATGGGTGTTTTTCTCTGGATTCTAAGAGGAAGGTAGCAGATACAACCAATTCCTGTCCTCCATTCTAAACCACTTTGCCTGCACGATGGGAATGACTGGATCACTCCACCGGCTGCTCAAGAAGCCAACAACTTCCTCCACATAAACAAGGCCCGTCAGAGCCGGAGAGCTGCCAGGCGGTTCTTCATCGGGGCCAGGGCTGACCCAGCCTTCCCAGTTGGAGGGGATTTCAGCGGCTCTCCACAAACAAATAAACAGCAAATACTTACAGGAGACAGCCTTGTAGAACTGATTCCTTAATCAACAGTTAAAGAAGCAAATTGGATTTGCCCTATCACAAAAAAAAAAAATTAATTCCAGATTGTAGTTATTGTCTTAAGTACGAGAAGGTTGTCTTATAGGCTTGGCTGGATAATTTCATTTTAAAAGTATCGCTAAAATTTGAGGTCCCTTGGGATTTGTGGTTTTCTCCATCATTATATAACTGTAAACTTCTGGAGGTTAGAGATTGGATAATTTCTTTCAGCTGGACCTGGCCTCCAGCGCACTTGGACGCTAGGGATGAGCCTCAAGTGGTTGCCAGGAGTCGCCAGCCGGGCTTGGGAACAAGACAGGTCCCCGGCGTGCACATCCAAAGTTTGAGTGTGCGAGACTTTTCCTCATTTATTTTCCTTCAGACATTTTTTTTTTTTTTACCTCTACTATGAATTAAAAGAATTGCTAGGAATTCTTTTCCCAGGCTGCATCTATGCTGGCCAATGAAAACAACACAGAAACAAAGATCCAGTCTCTTTAAGGCTTTTGGGCTTGATCCTTCTGAGCAGTTTTTTTCTGTGCTGAGCTCTCTGGAACCATATGTTCAGCAACGTTATGGAGGGCGCTGGCCTTCGGCGCAGACCCAGCTGCAACCGTAAAATGCTCGGTAAAACCAGTCGCTGTGAGGGTGCAGCGCGTGTGTCCATGGGTAAAATATCTCCCCAGACCTTCCCACCCTATGCGTGATTTCTGAGTTGATTAACATTTCATCTCTAGTGTTATGTTATTATCGCCTTTATGTTTTAATCCATTTTCTACACCGTGGGAAAAGAAAAATATCACCGTTCTAGTAATCAAGTTATTCCTGTAAAATCCTAAATAAAATGAGAATTTTATTAAAGATATTTATCTTATACAACAAGAATAAAATCAATTTGCACAGCCGGTCCGGCATCCAGTTACAATAACATTAAAATATATTGTTTATTTGCGGGTGGGGTCATTTCTCTTTTCAGATTGGTCAATGAGGGGAACACCATAGTGCACTGCCTTCAGAATATTGGCTTGGTGGCTGGACATGCAGGGAACATTTTTATTGTTAATCAATGCCAATCAATTCTGAGCCTTGATGTTAAATAGGGATCAATACTGCTGGGCTGCAGATGAGATCTGATTTCAATTGGTGAGCAAACCTGCAGAAGTTTTTAATCATAAGGTAAATCAAGACCTGGAACATAAGTCAGATGAATTAATACAGGCGGTGTAGGACCTCTCTTGCCACTGATCCAGCAGAAGGAAATTTCTGTCATATTTCATTATCACTCTTAGGGTAGGCTGAAGGCAGCGTTTGGGGAGCATTTTCTTAGTGGAAGCTGGAGCGCCCCTCACACCACACGGTGAATCCTTGCTGCAACTGAGCCTGCTGGTCCACCGAGTATAGTTATACGTATGCCCCATGAATCTCATTTTATGCGATTAAGATCCATAAAAATTCAATAGCTTTTCTTCTGCAATTCACATTTTACCTGGTGAAATATCATAAGAATTTCATTATCTTTGCAGCTGTTGCCTAGGATCAAGCAAAGGTTATTATCCTCTTCGAAAACACTATAGAATATGTACGAAAATGTCAGGAGAACTGGGCATTTAAAGCTTGATTTTTTAAAAGAAAAACACTGTCTGAAGTTTAGAATAAACTGTACTTGACATTTATGTACCATGATGCATTTCTTGGTAAACTGATTTTGCAAGGAAATTCTTTGAATTCGACTCTGTGACCAGATTGTAAAAGGAAAGGGGAAGATGGGCGGGGAGGGGAGGGGAGGGGAGGGGAGGGGAGGGGAGGGGAAGGGAGGGGAGGGGAGGGGAGGGGCAGGGAGGGCTGGGGGCATCTGGAGGCAGAAGGGAGAAAGGAAGCAGAGGGAGGGAGGGGGAGCAATGGCAAAGCACCCCAAAACCAAAGCTCTCCCCACATCAGCCTGTACAGGATTTCCTAACCTTTCAGATAACCATCCCTCGAAGATAACTCGGGAGAACCCTAACCGATTGCGATGGTCTAATCCTATGGATCATTCAGGCCTGTTTAAAACATTTGAAGAAAAATGGCCAGTGCAAAGAAGGTGATTGATCAGAGGGCTCCGTAAATCACACGGATTCCGTACAGTCCTCCGGCCTCCACTGCTAGGGTTCCATCTATGATGATAAATTAGCATTAGATGGAACCTAATGAGTTTACTAAACATTTGGGATTTGTGCTAATAAACTGGCTGGCTGTGAACTAGCAGAAGCAGTGCACAATCCCGGAGCTCTCTCTTATCTCTGTAACATGACAGTTAAACCACGCTTCCAATCTGCGATCAATTCATCATCCGACACCACTGTACATTCTTCACAAAAAGATAATTACTGCTTCCCTGGATCCGAACACTCATATTTCCTTGGAATTGCAGGTATGATAGCAGCCCCTGTCACCACTCCCTTTGAGCCTCACCATACAGCTCTATTTATGATCATTATTTTCGCCTAAACAAGCCTTTTTCCTCAACTTGATAACGAAACCTGCTACGAGGAGAAGGGAACAGTTAAGACATTGTTTCTCTGTGGAGTGCTTTTACGTTTAGTGGAGGCCGCTGACAAATATTTTATTCAGGGCATTCGTAAAAGTTTCCACTCGTTAGAAGATATCGCTACTATTTCCTTCCAAAAAAAAAAAAATCCTGTTCCTGGCTCTGATTTGTTAAACACAGACAGGGAGTAAGAGCAGAGCAAGTAACGTCACAGGGAATAAATCAAAACATGATTAAAAAGACCATAGCCGTTTTAAAATCACATGCCCGCGGATTCCCTGCTTCTCACTGCTGGGCCCTCAGTCCTGGCCTCGCGCGGATCTGCCCTGGCGACTGGTCAACTCTGTTTGACCCCCAGCACACGCAATAAATTACCATAACACACAACTCTGAAACAATGTAAATTAGTTACTGCTCACAGTCTAATAAATGGGAACAAATGTGTTTGGGGCTGGAATGGGGTTCTGGATGCTGTAATTGCTGAAAATAATTAGAATGGGGTCTGAGGAAACATGAGCGGCAGTTACTTGTCATGACAAATGTCCCGAACCCAGTAAATATGCTGCTGACCGCAGGACTCGGAGCAGCCAAATAACATTTTTTCTTAAAGTTAAATGTCTCATAAGCCTTGCTTTATTCACGATCACGTATGAAAGAAGTATTTTTAAAACTCTAAGGCACATCTATGTGTCATAATATTCTGAACCAAGACAAGTTTATTTTTGTTTCTGAGCTTTTTCTTGGATTGTTCTTGGCGTGCCACACTGCAGACGAGGCCATGCGTCCCAGGCAGGAGCTCTGGTGACCAACAGAAGAGGAGAGGATCAGTGCCCCCACATTGTGGGGAGCAGGAAAGGGCAGGGTCTATTTTTGAGCCACACAAAGGTGCACCTCTGGATGGGGAACCTCACCATTTATTAACTTGCATAACTCATTTATTTGTTCAAAGTAATGATCTTTGGGGAAAGGGCTGTTATATTTAGAACCTGCTTGTCAAATTTAATAAATGATAGTGACCGCCAGCCTTCCCCCTCTGCAAGCACTTTCCCAGGTCCTTCCACCTTTCCCTAGGGCCTCGCTGGCCGGGGACCTGGCAGCCCATGTCTCGGTAACTGATGGCGGCTGCCCAGTGGCTGGATCGGGCCGATGACCTCGGACAGTGGGGACCAGCAGCACGTCCAATCCAATCCCCCGCTTGTTTCCTGACCCAATCTTCCTCGTGTCAGGGGACGAGCCGCTTCATTGAGAAAATGGAAACGGACAGGGAGCTCCCTTTGGCAGCGTTCCCAATAACCAAATATCAAGGAAGAGGGGCCGCTGGGGGACCACCCCATCCCGGCACACTGATCTGATTTACAAACCTTTCCTAATGGGAAACAAATGCTGTGGGTGTGAATTCATACTTAACCATAAAAACCCTTGCATTACTCTGTCTCGTATTAAATACCACATATAACTCTCAGCAGGTTTTATGTTGTGTTTTACTGTCAGCAATGGCTAAAGCTGGCCTAACATTTTGTTTGGCAATTAGGAAAATTTGTAGTTTAATTTATTAAACCAAAAAAGCCAACAACTACACTGAATGCTGAATTCATTCTGTTTTTATGCCACAGTGCAGTATATTTGCCTTCCCAATAACTTAATCATTTTCCTTTTATGGCCTATGCTATTTAAATATTCCAAAATAGTATTATTGAGGAAATAAACTCCTTATAATAAGTGAAATTGAGCCATGCCACTTAAATTCTGAATATAAAGTTAAAATGTTCTCATTTCTTTCTTTGCAAAGGAACCAAATGCTTTGAAAAAAAAAAAGAAGAGCAGGACGGGCAAACTTCTGAAAGCCTGGTGAACCCCAATGACGACATCCAAACACCGAAACATGACCTGCTACCTTGACAAGCTCAGGAGTGAAGCGTTTCACTCCTAAAACACCATGACACTGAAAGGAAGGAAGCAGAGTGCCCAGAAACCTTAAAGAAGAAAAAAAAAAAAACATTACATTCAAAGAGAGTATTATCGGTGAGCTAAAAAGTCACAAGAAGACATGGAGGAAACTTAAATGCCTACTGCTCAGTGAAAGAAGCCAGTCTGGGCCAGGCACGGTGGCTCACGTCTGTAATCACGTCTAGCACTTTGGGAGGCCGAGGCAGGTGGATCACCTGAGGTCAGGAGTTCGAGACCAGCCTGACCAACATGGTGAAACCCTGTCTCTACGAAAAATACAAGAAATTAGCCAGGTGTGGAGGTGCATGCCTGTAATCCCAGCTACTTGGGAAACTGAGGCAGAAGAATCACTTGAACCTGGAAGGAGGAGGTTGCAGTGAGCCAAGATTGCACCATTGCACTCCAGCCTGGGCAACAAGAGCAAAAACTCTGTCTCAAAAAAAAAAAAAAAAGGAAGAAGCAGCAGCAGCAGCAGCAGCTAGCCTGGAAAGACTACATAATGTATGCTACCAACTCTACAACATTCTGAAAAAGCAAAACTAGAGACACAGTAAAAGGATCCAGGGGTGCCAGGGGTTCAGGAAAGGGGGAGGGGTGGCTAGGTGGAGCACATGTGAAACTATTCTGCACGGCACTGCCATGGCAGGTACATGCCACGATGCGTTTGCCAAAACCCATCAGATGTGCCACACCAAGAGTGAACCCAATGTCAGCTGCAGACTTTGGTTCATATTCGTGTGTCAGCATTGGCTCAGGTGTAGTGAAAATACCACACCAAAGCAAGACGTTAACACTGGGGGAAACTGGGGGGTGGGTGGAGGTGGGGGGATACAGGAACTCAGTACTCTCTGCTTATTTTTCTGTAAACCTAACACTGCTCTAAAAAAAGTCTATTCACTGTTTTTAAAGCGTTATGAGAACACATTTAAATCTGCATCAGATGCAGAGGAAGACAAGGCCAGGTTAGGGGTGCCTGTTGCTGGTGTGGCTTCAATGTCCCTGCTTCATGCCCTGCCCCCCAGGCTGTTTGCATCTCCCAGTCCTTCCTCCTGACTATGGGATGTCATTCTGCAGAGCCAGACGTGTGGTTCTTGACAATGACAACTTGGAAAGGACACCTGCATTAATCTGTCAGAAGAGCATTTAGGCCCCTGCCAGCCATATCCCCTGGTGCTGAAGTTCTTAGAAAACTTAAGGGGCACTCGTGCAGTGGTTCATGCCTGTAATCCCAGCACTTTGGGAGGCCAAGGCGGGAGGATCACCTGAGGTCGGGAGTTCAAGACCAGCCTGACCAACATGGAGAAACCCTGTCTCTACTAAAAAAATACGAAATTAGCTGGGCGTGGTGGCACATGCCTGTAATCCCAGCTACGCAGTAGGCTGAGGCAGGAGAATCACTTGAACCCGGGAAGCAGAGGTTGCGGTGAGCCGAGATTGTGCCATTGTACTCCAGCTTGGGGCAACAAGAGCAAAACTCCGTCTCAAAAACACACACAGAAAGGAAAAGAAAAGGAGAAAAGAAAAAAAAAGAAAAGAGAAAAAGAAAACTTAGGGGGCACTCAGGGAGGAGCCCCTCCCCAAACCAGTGAGCAGCATCCCGGGCTCCAATGCCAAGAAGACTAAGCCGGCTTTCCTGGGTGTTACATCAAATAGAAGGGACACTCCCCCATGGGGCCTAAATGACCCTGTTCCAAGTGATGGGACTCGTGGGGGAACGTGACCTTTGATGCAGGCCCCATCACTGCCCAGAGTTGGGGTGACCCTGCTAGGGATCCCCACATGCATGCCTGGGGAAGGCGCACGCTGCCTGCCCATGCCCATAATCAAATCCCGGGCTTGTACTACACATATGTCACCCTCGGATGGCCCCAGCCCAGGCACAGGCCTCCAGACCTGTTTCTCAGCAGCTCCCTAACATCCAGATTGGCCATCTCTGTGCAAGCTTTCTGATTCAATGAAAACTTACAGAAAGCGGGATGGGGTGCAGTTCCTTACCAAACCATTGTGGAAACCTGAACTCAGCTGGCAGGCCTCAATGGTCAAGGTTGGTCTTTCTCCCTTTGTAAATTCATCATCACAAGGGCAAATGCTTTTAGGGCCTTAAACACTGCCAAAGTTTTGTTTCCTTCTATGCTTTAACATGGCACCCTGCCCCCAACTGCTTTCTGCTGAGAGGGACAGAGGAAAATATAGGCAGGAGGGAGGAGGGAGGAGGGAGGAGGGAGGGGAGGGGGAGGAGGCAGGGGCCGCGGCTGGAGCTGCCTGTCTGGGCAAATGCACGGCCTCCTCTCCAGATGTGCAGGCAGCTCCGTCTTCCAGCAGAGACACGCTGGAGCCGACTCCTTCCGTTCGCGGGGCCTGGGTTCCATGTCCTACAACAACACAACCGCGAGCCCCTTCCTTTCCGCACATGTTAAACTCATTTCCTAGTGAATTACTGGGAAGGCGCAGCCGCTGCCCCCACCACTGTTTGCAGAGGATGCGCCCCATCCACTCGGGCACCACAGCCCTGCATGAATTTTGAGTATTTTCTAGCTGAGCAACTTCCAGCGAAGGAATTGGAGAGGGATCGTTTTCATTTGTGTTTTTAAAGGGAAGGGGAAATGAGTGATTCAAAAACAACTAAAATAAGAGTTTCCCTATACCCCTCCCTGCAGTGCTCTCTATCGAATTGTTGGCAAATTTATAGCATTTACTCTTTTGACAGGTATGTCTGACCTTTTTCTGAATACATCGTTTTGGAAACAGTTTTCTCAAGCTTCTACAATCTAATGAACGCTGGTTACCCCAAAGTCTAAGAAGCTTATAAAATTCAACAAGAACAACAACAAAAAACCCTTAACCCATAAAATTCCTGCACTAATTTTTCTAAATGATAGCCATATTTTTATTTTAAAGCATGAATAATGCCAGCATAATGTCTCATTATATAGAGTTTAGACCACAAACATTTTTGGGAGATTTGCTATTAAGATAAACAAACAAGAGGAGCTTGTGTTCTGGCAAAGCTGACAGAGGGAATGGTTTTCATTTTCTCCAAGTGTAGGCTGCAGAAGCTTTGCCAACTGCAGGTTAAGCTCCTTGAGTTTTCACTTCCTGTACCCCCACTTGTCAATCACTTCCTGTCTGCAACGACAATTTCCATCATTAGAGCTTGGAATTTTTATCTTCTTCAACGTGTCTCCCTTTGCCACTGTTACTGTGAATTCTGATAAATTATTCACCATCTTTAAAAAGTAACCAACAATTAGAGCATCACAGTGAGGCCACCTATGCCTAGCAAAGATCACCATCCTCCTGGTCTATCTCCTAAAGGCTTTGACAAGGCCAGCTTCTCCTGCTTTCTTCGGCATCACAAGAAGGCCTCTGGCCAGCCCCAATTATCTTCTGGTGCACAGAGTAATTATTTGCTTCCTGTAAGCATGCGTAACAGAACCTCGAGTTTGGACGGCTTTCCATAAAGTAATCCAATTCACCCATGCCATCCTAACACAATTACAGGCACTGCAATATCTTCGCTCCTCACCTGATAAGGCTGCTGCAGCGGCGCAGGATGGTTTGCGTCAACATGCCTCCCAGAGTATAGCTTCTGACAGCCCTGCTTCCAGCCCTTGCCTCCACCCCTGCACGTTCATACCCGGCTGCATGCTGCTGCAGGGCCTGGGGAAGGCAACACCATGAGGTTTTCACCCTTGTACAAGCAGACGGGAATCCGAGTTGGTTGAGAGTGATGCGGAAGTCATTGTGGGTGTGTGGCTTGTTTTCAAACCCAGCCCTCGACTGGCCTGGTGGTCGAGTCCTTACCCAGGTCAAGCAGCCATAAATCTCACAGGCCTCCTCGGCCTAGGCCAGAGATGCAGGCCTGGGCCTGGTGGTGGCCCCGACCCACCGCGGCAGGCGACCACGCGCGCTGTGACACACAGCAGAGGCTAACTGTGCAGCTGGCGTGGTGCACACCCGCATCTCAAGCTTATGGGCAGAGCAAACCTACAAAGTGGGCACTGTTCCTGGCGCCTCCCTCTTTAAATGAAAGCATGCCATTGTGCCTCCATAATGCAGCTCTTCCTTTTCTGTTTATTTTCAGAAGTTTGGGGGGAAAAATTGAAAGGATGAATGAATGCAGTGAACTTTTTGCCTCTCCCTACTGGCGCTGCCAGGGAATAAAACAGCCATTCACACCTGAGCCCGGTGAAGCCAAATGGTGCCGGTGCCAGCCAGAATCAGATTCTTTGTAGCCACATCCATTCATCCAAAAGGTGTTTTAATATTGCCAAATTTCTAGCCAATTCTTTCCCTTCACTGAAGGCCCAATGTATTAAAACAGACTCTGAACCAAAGAGCATCTCCAACGCACAGCCTCCGCCAAGAAAGGATCCGCGGGACCCCAAGGCCTATCCAATGATAATTATATTCACATCTTCAAGAAAACTGAGAAGGAAAAATTAGCACCAAACTATACTGTTTTCATTGCATTATGCAGATGAAATGACAAGTTGTCATTTAAGAAGTTAATAAACAGTCTCCGTTTTGCAGGTTATCCAAATGCTAGTGAATAGAAAACCTTGGATCCCTAAATGATGTGTAATTAATATTATTTTTAAAATCCTCCTTGACAGGCCGGGGCTTAGCCAAAATGTAAATGACATTAAAGAAGACAATGAATTTAATTTTATTTAATGTCCCTTTTTGCAGATCCTCATTTACATAGCATTTTTAACAAAAGCGTTGACCTTATAAATGCTGGCATTTGTACAGCTTCAGCAGAGTTGGATTTAATCACGCTCGTGCAAAGCCATGAGGGAGGAAGCTTTAAGTTCTCTGCTTGGAGATGGAGTAGGAATAAAAACATTGGGACTGGTCAAATGTTTATCCTCCCCGCTTCTGAAAACAACCTGACAAGAAGATGTAAAGGGCTAGGGAATAACCCGGTGCTGTTTGTAAGGCTTGGTAATAATCATACATAATCGTTTGGAAATATAGCTAATAAAAAATATAATGAGTGTTCAGCAAAATCGGCATTAGGCCCAAATTACATGATATTAATACTTGAACAGGTGCAGAAAGGCGCTTTAAATGAGGTAAATGAATAAAATGTCCCAGAGCACAACTGTGTGTGCTGACAAAAAGTCAATCCCATGAATAATTCAGTGAGCAGGACTGCCAGCAAAGGTCGGCTCTCTTTGACCTTTGTGACAGGAAGTGAAAGGAAACACTGTTGACTAAAAAAAAAAAAAAAAGAAGAAGAAGAAGAAAGAAAGAAAAGAAAGAAAAAAGAAAGACAGAAAAAAAAATCTCCAATCGTTGGGCTACCGTTCCACAGTCACTTTAAAGGTGTAAACTTAAAACGCATATATGAATCAAAGTACGGCTGTGCAGGGTGGGGGGGTGCAGAGCTGAAATGGGGGTAGTCAGGTCATCTGACTAAAGACAATGTGAAATCACAGACAATGGAAGGTTAAGCAAATAATATTTCCCTACGACACAACGTCAATTACGCATAAAAATCTGAGGTCAGCTGAAAAGTATTTTCAGAGCCCACAGGGTTGAAATTTTATAACAGCTGTTAAATATGACAAAACTTCATCCTCCCCCCCAACCCCCACCAAAACTAAAGCAATTCCAAACTCTGTATGAAAGAAAATGGGATAAACAGATGTCTGGCTTCCAGACAGGAAAGTAGGACAGACTTGGAATGATAAGTCTCCCAACTCTATAGACTAATGCCAGATTGATTGGGGAGGGGGCACCGCCTGCCGCAGAGATGCCAGCGAGTGGGACGCCGGAGACAGTGCCATCTGGAACCGCCCTGCCGAGCCCACTCCCAGCGCTGCGTGGAGCCCCTGCATGTGCCCGGCCTGCCTGGGCAGCCACAGCCCCTGCTCCCACCACCCCTACAGTTGGCCTCCCCACTTTGCAACAGTTGGACCTCGCACCTTCCATCCACCGAGGCGAAGCAAGGAGGAGGAGAAAAAGAGTATGCACCTTCCTGGGCATTTCCAGAGCTCCTTGGGAAACAGACCGGGATGGCATGAGCAAGTGATGGGAGCCAGAGTGTGGTGTTGGCTCAGCAGCTACACTGACATCCTGGAATCATTTGCAGCCCTTGGAATGCACGGGTGAAACAGGAGAGATTTATCTGTTCATAGTTGGGATATGTGGACAATGGGTGTTCCTAATGAAGACCATCTGCTTTTGTGTTTTCCCAGAAAACATTATTCCACGAGGAAAATGATACTCCAGTCCTTTTCAGCAATACCATTAAAAATCATGCATGTGTGTGTGTGTGCACACGTGTATATATATATATATATATATACATGTATGTATAGAAGGTGTGCATGTGTGTTTGTGTGTGTGCACTCTTCCTTTACTTGCATTTGGTTCTCTGCAGGTCACACAATTTATCATAGATACTTTTTTCCTGTAGTATCTCTTTATTGACCACGCTTTTTACTTTACAATGTCATGTTTCTTCCTTGCTCCATAAGTTGTTATATCATTTTAAATACACTGCATATAGTTATAACCATGGTGCTATTAAAAAATTGTTTCTCTAGCAATGTTTTATGAGAAAGAAAACAGTTAACATAAGTGAAACCTTTGCAGTGCATGAAAAGGTTTTGTAATGGGAAACAGTCTCACTCCCCCCCCCCTTTTTTTTTCTCTGAAGGGTCTTCATGCCATTCATAAGTATTTAATGCTTCTGAAAGATAACTGAACTAAATTGTGTAATTAATTGATTTAAGGCATCAGAGTCTATAGAATGTGATTACCCTGCCAGAGCGAGGAGCTTACTTCTCTGCTCTCATAACACAGAAAAGCAGTCTCAACGTGCCGGAAGAGGCTCGGTGTGGGTTGGAACAAATGTGGGCCCATTGATCTCAATTCAGGTTGGAATTATTGGTTTATATCCTCAGGACAAATATGCCTTATCTGGTCAGAACCTGCTAAATGTATCCAAAGGCCACAAGCAGCCGGCAAAGCACGTTGTATATAATTCTTTTTTAAGCCAACTAACCAAATGAGACACTGCTGATGGGGACCTGGAAACTGACTCCCCAGTCTGGTGGGACATTTTATGCTGCAATACTCAAGAGAAAACACAGGCTAGAAACTCAACATAAGCAACTAATTTTCAGAGGCAACATACACCCCACAGAAATGATTATCATTATGAAACTGAAACGCGTCTCAGTTGCAAAAGACGGTATCGGTCTAAAGAGATTGCCCTCCTACAGGTATTCTTCTTTCTCTGATTAATCTAACTTGCCCTAGTGAACACTAAATTCTTCATTTTTTTCACGTAGAAATATGCCTTAAGCTGGAGACAGTGCCAATACTGCAATCATTTCACAGGGATTTACAACAGACAACACAATGCTAATAGTACTTTGCCATTCTAAGTGCCAGCTTTCTTAAGAATGCTAAAAATGTACATTGTATTTGTCAATTCATAAAACTATCCTTACCTTAAAATCCCTAAAACAGACGGTGATTAAAATTTCTATAAAATTGTCATATCTTTGAATTTAGAAGCAGAGCAGATTTTTCATCAATAATTAAGACCTCCAAAGCATTTATGCCAGGCGTAAATGGAGCTTCAATCCTCCTTATTCAAATAAACATGGTAAACCCATTAACCAAATGTTTTTACATTTTTTCCCCTCCTCTCATGCTTCTAGATTATCAAATAATCACACACTTCTCTTAGGTTATAGAAATATGAGTAATCTTAGCACATATTTTAATTAACCAAATGTAAGACAACATTCAGATAAGAATTAAGGAATATACTTCTGCATATCTGGGGAAAATATTTCCCACCATATGATAAAAGCTGAGTATTAAATGTTATTCAGTGTCAATAGTCAATAAAGGATTGAATGTTGCACAAATCCAAAGTGATTTTGAAGGGAAAACACAGCATCCAAAATGTTAGCCAAATCAACATGGCTACTTCATCATTGTGGCATGCTAGAAGTCTCACACTTTATAAACAAGTCCTCTTTTAAAATTTAAAGTATCACTCAAAAGATGAAACACTTTGACAATCCTTCATTTAAAGCCAACATGCACTGCCTTTTCAAGCAACTGATACTCAGACAAGACTCCAATCGTTCAAACACTTCTAGCCAATCAAGAAAATAAAATAAATTCAGTTACAAGACAATAATCTAAGGCTATATGATTTCCATAGCCACAACACTAAAGAAAGATATAATTATATTGATTTTCATAGTTCAAGTTCTATAAAGTGTTGAACTTGTTCTCAATTGCCTGAGTGACGGCCACAACTGGTCAACCCTATTTGATTACTAATAAGAGAGCTGTCCCTTCTGTCAGATACTGAACATTCTCCACTAAGCAAACAGCTATTCCAGCTAGTTAAACATTAGCATTGCTCTCCACTGGTGGCGCATATTTCTTTAGGCTTAAGTCATGGAGTTTTCCGGGTTTAATTTTTCAGACACTGGACAGCAAAGTTCATGATCAAAAGATAACTTTGTAATGAAAGCTGCGGAAATTCAACCCCTCTTCAAAACCGTCTAAACCTCTGCTTCGCAAAACTGGTGTCATATGTACACGTCTAACATTTATTCAATTTGGGTACCAA